>NW_014555795.1:502845-551875 GCF_001313825.1 Dinoponera quadriceps
AGGGGGGAGGGGAACACACGAAGGGATTCGTGTAGGTTTGTCCATGTAGGGACAGAAGGCAGCCCTGCGGGCAGCCAATCAAATAAAGTAGTCCGAGGTTGCTTTGCCGGATGCAAATTCAGCCCCCCTGGGCTTTCTGTTTCCATCTTCCCTCCTGCCGGTTCCGCCCTCCTTTCCTCCCTGCCGAGCCGCTGTCGCTCTGTAATTGTGAGTCGAGTCTCTACGCGAGTTTCCGGGACACACGGAAGTGGCCCCGTGGCTGCTCCACCGATACCATAGCCTAGTACACCTCCCCGCTTCCTTCTCCTCCCCTTGCCGGTCGCCAGATTGTTCACTCTGACCCTTTCCAATCCCGAAACGTCGAAGAACCGACGCGCGGTCAGCGCCGCGATTGTTATGATTCTCAAACGCGCGATCTCGAGCACGTCAACGGCACCATGTTTCCGGTTGTTCTCCGTCGGATTAGAAGGGAAGGGGAGTGAAAACTAACACAATCGAGCGTACCGCATCGAGGGAAGCCGCGGAATTTTTTCAACGGTGGAATTCGCGACGATCATCCTCGAGAGGTAAGAGCGCTCTGAGACGAGACGTCGCGTCTCCGAGACGCAGCGAGCTGGTGCGACGCAACGCCGTGTGTCTCGGATGTGTATTCGCGCGCGCGCGCGCGCGCGGCGGAACGGAACCGCTCGGTGGGAGGGAAGGAGGATTCGAGCGGATCGCGGTACGAGCGAGGCTCACTCCTAATTATACCTTAATGGAAATAAATCGCTACATTTGTAGGAGTGTTGTGTGTCTCTTTGGGCATTTCCGCGAGTCGCACATCTTCACCCTTCGCCCCCACGTACTTCGTCTTCTTCTCCCTCTCCTCCCCTGCCTCGGCTTCCCCGTCTTATTCCGCCCCGGACACTTCTCTTCCTCGCTCCACCGTTGTCTTCGCGCGCACCTCCGCGCCACCTGTTTGATTCTCTCAAAGGGATACACAACGGTGTCTATTTGTCTATTTCGATTTGTCCCGTGCCCTCTCCTCCTTCTCCCACCGCATCCGCCCACACACGATCCGACGGAATCCGGAGTCTTCTCTCTCTCTCTCTCTCTGTCTCACCGGTCGTGACCGTGCACGCCTCCGCCGTTGCGCTCCAAGTTGAACAATCAATTTCAATTTCGCGGGAATCTCTTTTAAATCTCGAATTCGCCGCGTCCGTGTTCGAGGAAGCACCGGCAGACGCTACACTATACGCGCGCGATAGGGGTTGGGAGGAGAGAAAAGGACACGGAGGGGACCTGACACGCTTTTAAGTGACGTCGGGGGGAGCGGATAACAAATAGCGCAGACGAGAATTCGAATCGTAAGACCTCTGCATTTTATTTATAATCTAATATAATGCGCAATAGAGCGGCGATACATCAGCAATAATAGAGATAGAGCAATAACAATGTTACTCGGTAGTATGTACAACTAATAAATGAAACTCTTATACGGTATAAATAGTGAAAAAAGAGATAAAGAAGGAAAAGGGAGGGGAACATACTTTACAGAAGTGAATGTGACTGGGAGTACGGAGGGGTGGGTAGCGGAGGGACGGTGATAGGTCGATAAAATAACGAGAGATCTACGCCTGGGTGATGTATATATTCCTAAATAATTCTCTCTTCTACCCCACTCCCCTCTCTCTCTCTCTCTCTCTCTCTCTCTCTCTCTCTCTCTCTCTCTCCCGAGCTTAGTCGTGCTTGTCATTATCGAGTAGCGTTCGCCACATGAATTTTTCTTCTTCTCCATTTTTGTGTTATCGTGTCCGCCGGAGCATCTCAAGAAACGTTGTTAGGGCTTGACGCGTTCACGGTGACCTGATGCACCCAAGTTGTGGCGAGTCACAATCCAACACGCAATAATACACGGGAAATTAAATACACGGGAAAGAAAATGCTGTTGCGCCTATCGGTGAAATCGGTCAGCAACGTCGTAATCGGAACGAATCTTCTCGACTCAATAGCATTATCGTGACTAATACCATCACACACCTCAGTTGTTCGAACTGTAAATGTGTGATGTATCAGTTTCAT
Source organism: Dinoponera quadriceps (assembly GCF_001313825.1). NCBI lineage: Eukaryota > Metazoa > Arthropoda > Insecta > Hymenoptera > Formicidae > Dinoponera > Dinoponera quadriceps. The sequence continues at coordinate 504,907 of NW_014555795.1, forward strand.
TGGCATTGCTACTGAATCTAGAAGATTCGCTCTAGTTGTGACGCTGTTGATCGATTCTAATATTGTAACAGTATATTGAGAAAAAAATGTTTACTCTTTGTAACTATAATGGCACACATGAGTGAACAAATTATCAAGTCAAATATTGTCAAGAGGATTATTTGTCTAGTAACTGTATAGTATAAATAACAATAATTACTATTTTCTGGATTAAAACTAGAAGAAGATAGAATCGTGTCGTCAAAAATGACAATCATTTCAGTGGGATTTCACTTCTCTCGGTGCATTTTCTTTTCCCGTGTGCACCGTAGGTGCAAAAAATATCTCTCCCCCTTCCTCCCCCCCCCTCCTCTCCCGTCGTCGCCGTTGTCGCAGCCGATGATGAGCTCTGTATTAACGCTTTCTCACGACTAACGCTATCACACACCTGTAAAAATCTCGGTATCGCACGCATACACGCAATGAATATACAGTCGTTCAATATTACGTAGACCGCAAAACTAATGTATTGTAGAGCTAGTGTATATTACAACGATTACCGTTAAAATCATCTAAGTAACGAGGACGCCTGCCGGATTGGAGGAAGACACGACACCGACGATATTTCCGTCGACGGCGGTCTCCGTCCGCGAAATCGCGTTTCTTACGCATTTCTGCTCGCACTACCGTTTTCCTGCTTATTATTATAATAACAACAACAACAATATAATAATAAGAATAATAATAAGAATAATAATAATAATAACGTAGTCTCCCTGTCTCGCCATATCTAGTAATGAACGACGATTGCAACTTAAACCGATTAAAATCGCGCTGAAGTAATAATTGTATTCGAAAACAGCGAATCCTCAAGATGTCATCTCGAGGAACGAGCGAAGCAAAATTCCGAGTATTCCGTAAAACATACGAGTGGATATCTTTACGTCTCACATCCTTACGAGTCCTATAGTCATATTGTCATACAATCAAAGATCCCAAGTCGTCGCCTGATTCGAGTGAATACAACTGTGTATGTGTGCGTGTGTGTGTGTGTGTTATAAAAAAGAAAGAGATAATTAAACAAATATATTTGGATATGGTTAACTATATATTTATAATTATGTGTATATATATGTATATCTCATATGTGTGTGTGTGTGTGTGTGTGTGTGTATTCTAATACATTTATTTAGTAACAATCGGCCGAAGCATTTGGACAAGCGATTTTCCGCCAAATTGACGTATGTATCAATGAACACATAAACGCGTGTTTGGCGGAAAGTCAAACATAAATCCAAGCAGCGAAGCAATATGTATCTGTTTCGTTCAAAGGTGACTCGATTTCAACAAACAAAAAGAGAAGTAACATTTGATATAAATATATAAACGAATCTTATTACGTGGACACCAAACGGAAAACTGGTATCATATAAAACGAAACAAACGAGATAGAATTGAAAAAAAAAAAGAAAAAGTATATTAGGACATTACGATCGGTCGCACAGCGAATCTAGCGTGTGACTCCACTAATTATGTCGGCGGGCATCGTCCACGTGTATCCGCGTATTATCTAATACCATGACGACGTAATTAGCGAAATCGCCATGGCGAGAACCCCGAGCAACTGTCGCCTTCCGCCCTCACGACTCGCCTTTTTGTTTCGACAAAAAGAATTTGTTCGCGCGGGAGGAACTCTACTCCTATTCGGCGATGTGGGACGAGCGGAAGAGTGGGAGAAGGGTAGGGTAGGGGGGAGGGGACAATATTCCGGCGAAGGCACTCTCTGACTTGTTGCGCTCAGAAACTGCAGTCTTACCCGGTCTCACCGGCAGCTGTTCGCCATTTTTCAAGAGACGAGAAGGTGTGGAGACAAGTGCGAACGGCGGTTCTCCACGTCTGCTAGCTGGCGAGCCGAGAAAGGAGAATCTTTCGGCGGGAACTCGAGTCTCAAGGGCGCGCTGACCCTTAGCATTTAGGCTTCTGCGACTAATCTGGGGCGAGTCAACGGCCAGCATTCGTAGTCGGATCTTATATTTAAGACTGTCTCAAGCTGATCTTCAGATGCTGTACGGCTTATTTCCTTGGCTACGAAGCATCTGAAGATGAACTTAAAAGATGGTCTTAAATATAAGATCCGACTATGACTACCGGCCAATGTCAACCCCGGGTCGAAATTTTAGTTTGACATTAAGTCTATTTCGTTCTACATTAAATCTCCATAGGTCTTGCGCTTCTTTTGACGGCTATAAATGGGAAGTTCCGTTTTCCGTTTTCCTCTACTTTAAGATTTAACATAAAATGTCAGATTTCCGCCCCCCCCTCCCCCCCGTAAAGTCTAGGTTCCCTTTATAGTATCAAAGAAATTCTATTAATGCTCCTCTGACGCTACAAATGAGAAGTTATTTTCGTCTCGTCTACTTGGAGACTTAATGTTAGAACTGAAATTTCGACTCGGGAAGTTTGAACGTTTTCCACCTCTGAATCGTCTCTTCGCGCATCTCGGCCTTCAAATGATTCCTGGGCCGACTCGTGTGACCGAAACAGAACGAACGGTGAAGCCGAAACGGAAACTGGCGGTACACGACGAAAAGATATCTCGAATCATCCACATCGCACGATCAGGGGAACATTGTATTTGCAAAGTGAATAAATTACAGGTCGGCACGCGAAACGATCTCGCGTGTATATATATCTACACGAATAATATTAAATTACACTACGCGTTATCGCTTCTTAACGTATAACTCTTTCTCATCCTCTTGTTCTAAGTGAACTCTCTCTCTCTCACCCTCTCTTTCTCTCTTTCTCACTAAATAAACAGATGTAAGGCCTCTTATAATCTCTCGAACCGCGGCGTTGTGCGCCAGTTGTGAAACGTAAGACACTGTATTTTACGGAGCTATTTGCGTCACAAAAGAATGACAAGTGTGGCAGAATCCCGCGATAGGGGCGCAAAGAGAACGGAGAAAAATAAGATACGCAACGATATGACGAGATTAGAGCATAGTGTGCGCGTGTACGTGTGTGTGTGTGTCTATATGTATGTGTTTTACGTGTCTTATCGCCCCCGAAAGCTACTTTTTGCATAACATCTAATTTCTTTATTATACTTCTCGCATCTAGCGAATCTAACATCGAATCGTGTTACAGCCGCGTCTCCGTTATAAATCCCCCGACCCCGCTGAGTTCCCATTGAAAATCTATATATCTCCAACTACCGGCGTCGTCATGTAGAAATCCTCGCTTCCCCGGCTACCGGCTCCGACGGACGCGAGGACAACTCGGCGAGGAGTCAGCCAGCCCCGCGACCGTCGAAATCGACGTCGGACGTGAAGAAGACCTTGCGCAAAGATACCGCGCGTTACTTTACGTTCGCTTACGTCGCGCTATACATTACATAGTTCGATCCGTGATGACGAGGTAACCGCTCTCCGTCGCCGGGCCGATCGTCCCTGAACGCAGAGAAACGCTGCTCGACGAAGGGAGGAAGTCGCTGGAAGCGGTCGCGCGGAAGCGACCTTCTCCTCGCCCCGGCGGCGTAACGCGCGCGCGCGCGCGCATGCAAGGAAAGCGCCTAATGTTCTTTCGTCTCCACGGCGGACGTCGTTTCCTTGCGCATCGCCTCGGCGGTCTCGATCACCTCAAAGCCCTCGGAGGACGAGGTGGTGCTGCTGGTGGTGTTGGTGCTGCTGGTGTCCCCGCCGGCTGATGTCGTGGCTTCAGAGACCGATGGACTCGCCGCCGCCTCCTCGGCAGCAGAGGTCAACGCGGCGGATGACACTGTCGCGTCCCCTGACACTACGATGCAACGTTAAGAGATCGGTCTTTGTTGTGACATACGGGAGATAAGAGACAACGCAGCGTCTCTTTTATGCGTGGTTTATCGCGAGATACAAAGAAAACGAGGGGGAGGGATTGAACGAGGAATGGGCGCACGTTTAATTTAAAAAAAATATATACACCTACTACTGTGGTCGAAAAGTACCGGGACTGGTCCAGTAAGACGCGAACTATGAATTTATTCGTCCAAATTTGCTTCGTCCCCTTCAAAATAATCCCCTCCCACTGCAATACGCTTATGCCAACGCTTTTCCCAATCCTCGAAACACCTTTTGACGTCGATTTCAGAACGCGTAGCGAATTCTCTTTTACTGTGTCTATCGATTCAAAACGGTGCCTACGAATCAGTAATTTCGGCCGAGGGAATAGGAAAGGTCACACGGTGTCGTATCAGGCGAATACGGAGCGATTGTGTAGTGGTGTATTCGTTGAATTTTTGGCCAGGAATTCACGAACAAGACAAGAGGTGTCAGCGGAAGCATTGTCGTTGTGCAAAATCCATAACATTTTCTCGCCACAATTCCGGCCGTTTTTTTACAGATTGCTTCACGCAAACGACGGATAACGCTCATATAATATTCTTTGTCGACAGTTTGACCAATTGGAAGAAATTTCTGGTGCAAAGCACCAAAATAATCGAAAAAAACTGTCAACATAACTTTCGACCGACTGTGACGAAGAAGGTATTGGCCTCGCCTTTAGCACGCTACTCGATTGTCCACTGTTTCTGTACAGGAAATTTCGTTCCGAAGACAAAATTTGATGCGAATTTTCGTTCAACAAAATTCGACATGTTAAAAACCGCCGGAGATACTTTTCCTCAGTTATAACTAAACAAGCGTTTATTCGTAGACTAAGAAAGATTATGACAGGAAATTTTAGACAGAGGTTAGAAACAGTTCTATCAATCTAAAAAAAAAAAAAAAAAAAAAAAAATTTTNGCAGTTTAAATAAGCCAATCCCGGTGCTTTTTAATCGCAGCGGAACACATATGTAAAGAAAATGAAAATAAAAACTGGAGCGAAAGAGCAAGTTTTCTAGAGCGAGAACAAGCGGGATGAAACGCTCGCGCGGAGCCCGCGACCGCGTGAACTGCGACCACAGCTGTAAACAAAACTGGTTACCGGTGTATCGGCCGTGTACGCGCGTTGAAACGATTATCGATTATCCGCGAGTCGCGAGCGGAGAGTGAGGAGAGGTGAAATTAAAAGCCCAGAAAAATAATCAACGCTAGTTGGATCGTTCGAATTGAAACACGATATCGCGCGACGGCACCGCGTGCCGAGCGCCCTCCCCTTTCCCCTCACGTGCGTAGGCGTTCCAATGCGACGAGTGTCGGTGACACAGGATCTACAAAGTGCTCATTCAAAACTCCAAACCCGGTAAAACGGAACGTGCGCGCCGAACGAGCCGAGCGCGACGGCGCGCGGAGCGTGTAATCATGGAATTACCGGCGCACGGAGCGTGTAATCATGGAATTACCGATTACAAGCGCGTGATCGAAAAAAATTCACTGCCGAAGACCACCATCCCCCCCCTCTCCCCCTCTACCTCTCCCTCTCTCTCTGTCTATTTGTCTTATATCAATGTGTCTATCTGTCGCATGCCGAGCATTCGCGTACGTAATGCACTCTTCCCTTTCATATTTCTATAATACGTACGCGCGTGCGAGAGAAAGAGAGAGAGAGAGAGAGAGAGAGAGAGAGAGAGAGGAGAAGAGAGTTCCTACGTGCTTCATAAAATTAAACTCGCTCGTAAAGGCAAGCGTCGCGAGGAGAAAAGTGGTTTATCTCTCCAGCTATTCGCTGGAAGTTACGACAGGAGTAACGTACGCACCATGCGGCGTATGATCAAACCGTATCGCAATAATATAACCCGTTAATTCGTTCCTCCACCGTGCACCGCCACAGAAAAATGAGAAAAATTGCATCTGATATTGAAGCTGGATCAAATATCCGATATCCGATGGCACGCTTAACCTTTTAAATATGAAGCGAAGCGAAATTTCGTTTATTCATACTCCCCTCCTCCCCCCCCCCCNAAAGTTACGCAAAAATATGACTCTATCTCGAATAGACTTTATCTCGCTTGATCGTGTTAAAAAAAAAAACGCATCTGATATTTAGCTGACTGATATTTATATAGTTATTTAATTATTGATTAAAGTTAGAAGCAATTAGGACCACTTCGTGCATCTATTTGTGCCCGACAAGAAGAAGACGCGTGCGATTGGCGAAACAAAGGAAACGGGAAATAGCTGTAAGTCGTAGAAAGGATTCATAAGAGCGGCACAGAGAAAAAAGGATCGGTTGAATTAACGCGACAATGACCGAGCTAAGTGCGTTTTGTTCGAAGGGGACAGAATTTCTAATTCTAGAAACCAAATTTGGCTCGTCAGAAACAGAAATTCAGCTCGCCTTCGCATGAAAACGCATTTGGTTCGTTTATTATCGCGCTATTCAGCCGATCATTTTCGCCGTGCGGCGTGACAATCAATCGATCGATCGTCGTTAAGAAATCATTAGTAATTAATCAGGTTTCAAATCATCATTGATCATTAATTAATTAATCATAATCTCGAGGCTCACCGATCGACTGATCGCCGAATGAGACTAATAGGAAAATACTAGTGTACCTCCGACGTACCTCCACCGGAGTCTTCTCGACGATCAACCGTCGTCGTCGTCGTCGTCATTGTCGCGAACGTTCGCTCTGTATTGGCATTCGCGCGTTGTTCTTCCGGACTAGGCTCCGGATCGAGTTGAGAAAGCTCGGCGACGTAATTCTGCTGCGTCTGCTCCGTCGTAGGCGTTGATGGATTCGGGCTCGGCGAAGGTGTTGTAGTCGGCGACGGACCCGGTGTGGTCGGAGCGGTGCTGGGCGTCGCTGGCTGCGCCGTCGGCTGAGCGTGATTTCGAAACAGCAGTTGCTGCAGCTGCGCCTGCTGCAGAATCACCGGCAGCTCGTAGTGGTGAAAGAAGTACAGCATCGAGTGCTGCAATGAGAGAAGAAGACACGTCGATATTCTCGATTAGAATAGCTACGCTTTTCGCGAATTTATTCGAGGTCAGCGGAGGTGGTTCTTCGCGAATAGAATAACAGCGAGAAACACAGGTCAAACGGTGAGAAGAAATGTTCGAAGTAGTGAATAAAACGTCGACGGGTAAGAATTGATACCTCGTACATGCGAGATCAGAAGTCTTTAGAAGAAACGAAAACCGTCTTGAAAATTGATTTTACTGTGAACAATCCGAAGGTATGAGATGTCAATTCTATCAAATTTTCTGACAAATAACTCTGTTTTTTGACACAAGCTCTTACATGTCGCGAGACAAAATAATTCCGAGTTCGATCAATTAAAAATCTGGAAATAACTACTTTTGTCATATCGTTCTTTATCACTTCTTAGCTATCGATATAATATTATAGGTACCACGAAGAAGTATTAAGGTCGCTGGGTGCTACAGCAAGAATTAGAATGTCTAAAGGTTGTCGAGTCGGTCCAAAAGTTGAGTTCAATATATTCTATTCTCGACAACAAATCGGCTGTCTTCTATTTTCCGTACGAATGTCGCTAGAACAGTTAGTAAAGAATTATTTCACAAATAATTTATTTCCACGGAATGCAACGTATAAAATTAAGTTTGATTCAATTGGAAAATCAAATTGAACTTATTGACTGTTTCAATATTAAAATTCTTCAGGAATGAATTGATTAAAATCGGAAGAAAATTGCAAATGACATAAATATGACATGCCAATCATATGATAAGATTCCTCCTTTTCTTGTGGCAGTTTGTGATGAATGCTTATTCACAATAATGCTCCTTATATTATGCCAATAATGTTTGAGTTGAACAAGGAAGATTAGACGTGTCTAAACGTATACATATGTGTCAGCTTTCTGAAGAAAAAGATTAAAAGAGCAGAGAAGCTTCCCTAATAGAAAATGAATCTCGTGAGTGTTTAACCACGAAGTGGTAGATTTGTGTCTAACGCTGCTAGTCACCGATGTAACGCTCACTTCTCATAGTCTTCGGTATTCATAAGGCAGAGAGTAGATTACTCTGCCTATTCTAAAATACATAATCTAATTACTACATAATCAAAACACTAAGTTTCCTTCAATAAAAAAGGAAGTATAATATCATTCTACTAAATACTCCTTTAAATTCGGAACAACTTACTTATATTCGATAATTCATTTACAAATTGAAGTAGTAACTGTAATACTGCGTTAAAGTAAGCATTTGCTGCAAGCCATCGAAATATACTCCAATTGAAGAAAATTTAACTTGATTTAAAAGACTGAGAAACAAGTAATTACACGTTTACTTGATCCCGGCATTGTTTCTGTGCATTCAGGTTGACGAACCGTATTCAGAACTGTGCATGAAAACAGAGGAGATTATTCTGTCTATTCTAAAATATACAATCTAATTACCACATAACCAAAACACTAAGTTTTTTCAATAAAAAATAAAATATTATATCATTCTGCTAAATACTCTCTTAAATTCGCAACGGCTTACTTATATTCGATAATGCATTTACAAATTAAAGTAATAACTGTAGTATTACGTTGAAATAAGCATTTAGGAAATATTCAGGTATTCAGGAATGTACATGAAAACTCGGTAAAGATACGTGACGAATCAAGCAGACGTCGTCACACGATGTACCAGCGGATGGGATTGCGCGCGCCGCAAGTCGGACTGGATCGTCGCTTTGTAAAGTTGACGACGCGCGGTTCCTGGCGCGTCGCCTTCCATCTGAACGAGTTCGGCCGTTGTCGCCGGCGGAGGAAGCGGCCAAGGATTCACCTAGCGGATGGATACGTCCCTTCCCTTCGGTGACGCACGTGGCTCTATGCGCGCCCGTCCGTTCCGCGTGTGCGGCCCGCATATACGTGTCGCTCGCGGCTAGCAAATTTATATGGAAATTCGCCAAATTCGTTCTCTATATCAGCTATATGCTCGCTCTTTCTCCGCAATCGCTTCGAAACCTGTCTCTGCTGAGCCTTATCGACCGCGCCGCAGCCGCCGATCGTAATAACGCGCGGCTTCCTCCCTTCGCACGCGCTCTCCGCGGTAGCGGAACAAATTCGCCGTTTTCTCGATTACCTTATTACGCGTTTCGGCCGCGCGTGCGTTCGCAGATTGAACCCCCGGACGGCCCGAATCGAAGTTCGGAAGAATTAGTTTCCAGAATCGGACGGGGGAGGGGGAGGAATGACGAACGAGCGGCGAGGACAATCGATGTGAGATCGATAAGCGCGATTTCGGGGGTGCTCTCTCCGCATTGAAAAATTGAAAAGTCCAGGGCACAAACAAATGACGGCGTAGGCAGCGGATAAAGGGGGCGGTGGGCAGAAAGCGAGGGGGGCGGAGGTGCCGACGGACAAGGAGAGAAATCCTGGATATGGAAAATAGATATCTCGAGTCCGGGCACCTGTCGACGACGCGAAGGAAATGTTATTCCCGGTGATTCGTCGGCGAGAGCGGAACGATTCCGCGCTGTTTGAGAAAAAGAAGACCAGCGGCGCGGATCTCTCGCGATAGAGAGAAAGAGGGGGGGGGGGGGGAAGGGGNGAGACGGAAGACACGACGAGCGAACGTGGAGAAAAGAACGAAGGGGTTAGGAGGAGAGAGGGTGTATCGGGTTTTCGTTTGGCGCGCGGATGATTAACGCCAATGACATCAATATCGAATCGGCGTATAATCACGCCGCGGGGCTAATCGGCTGAACTCTGACCTACAGCAACGGCGAGAGGGAGAGAGAGAGAGAGAGAAGGAGAAGAGTTTTGCCATCCACGGGAATCAAAACGATTCTCGGCCGACGGGTGCCCGCGGGCCTTTCGAATTTTGCCGCCGCGCGGTATTCGTAAACTCGTTGCCAGGAAATAATTGTCGCTCGTTAAACGGCCGATCGTGTTAACGAACCTGTAACCCGGTTGTCAGCCGGAAACTGCTATCAGAGGCGACGTAATGAGTAAAATCGGTTTATTCACGAAGCGCACGCTCTCGACGATCGCGTTCTCGAATCGCGTCGAGATGCGTCACGCACGACTCGCGTCTCGTTCGCACGCGTACGATTACGGTGGTGATTGACCGATTGACCGATTTATCGCGACATCGACTCGCGTCCAGTTCGAATTTCTAAAGCCCGTACTAATCAGTCGTTACTTCAAACTCATATTACCTGGGATCAATAACACAGAGTTCGGCTTCGCGTTAGATTTTCATGTGTAGTCATCCCCGTTTTACGGTACCTGTGACGTATTAGTGGTCGCGATTCAATTGAAAAACTCGTATTTAATTCTACGTTAAAATCTGAATATAGTGCTTAAAATATTTTATTTAAGTGTGTTACTTAAATATTTGAATATATATATATGTAATTTGAATATATTATACTTGATATATTTGAATATATCTAAATTTGAATATATATAAATATTTAAATGTATATATATATATATATNAATATATTATACTTGAACAAGTTTCATATAATAGTTGTAAATATGCAAGCCTGTAAATCCCGTATAAATAATTATTACTTGAAACTTGCTTCACAAGTTAAATGTTCATATTTGAATTTAGAATTAATTCTCTGTACTTCAATCGAATCATTTGAGACTTGTGTTATTATATTTATAATCGTGACTCAACCGAAAGTATTAGAATTTAATTCTACATTCAAAACTAAATATCGTGCTTGAAATGTTATATTCGAATATGTTACTTGAATACTTGAACATGTATATGTGTATTGCTTGAAATACCTTACTTGAATATATTATTTGGACAAATCTTAAGTAAACAGCTGTCAATATACGGGCTTGAGTCCCGTATTAATAGTCGTTACTTAAAATTTGCCACAAGTGAAATATTCAATTCTGAATTTAATCATGAATTCAAAGTTAAATTCGAATTTTCCACTCGAATGATGGCAAATGTAATGTCACATATGTCGTATGATTCACGACTGCGAAACTGAGATATAGTGCAACGCTAAATTCATATCTGAATATCTCACGTGAGTGACACGTTTCAAGTAACGACTGCGTTAATACGAGTTTAAGAGACACGATCCGTTGATGGAAATGCGGTTACCGCCGTCGATTCACGGCCACGCGTTACGGGAAGTTGCGAAAAATCGCGCATCCTCCGTCAATCGGGCCGGTGATAATAATTCGGGACGAATGATCGGCAACCGCCGACAACCGCACGATAGGTAACATAATGGTAATCTTATCCTCCCCGAATAACGCATAACGAAGCGGCGGAATGTGACGAGCGGCGATTTACACCTTTTATCTCGAGTGAATTAACCGCTCCATTAAACTTTAATGGTATTCGGTTTTTACGCATGAAATATACACAATGAATATCGAATGTAGTTATTAACGCAGAGGCGTTACCTATTGTAACGCCATTATAATAATACCGGTTAATACGGCCATCGCGATCATCTAATGAGAAGTTATTGCGTTATCAAAGTACGCCCTCCGATCAGATTACCCGGTTGTATTACTGGCGTAGCGGTAAATTTGTTTCTGAAATTCCGGCCGGCTTACGACGAAATGTTCTATTATAAGCGCGATCGTTCCGCGCAGTTTTGCCAAAATTCGAGTGATATTTCCCTCGATCGGATCGATCGCGAGAGTCCGAGGTGAATTCATCGTATTCACGACTGACGATCCTCTCTCTCTCTCTCTCTCTCTCTCTCTTTCGTCCGTCTCACGCGCGAGACGCGTGTGTGTTTAAAAGATCCCCGGTAGAAATCAATCTGTCGTGCATTTGCGCGAACGAGCGACACGACGCATCAATTAATCGCAAAATAAGCGCGACAAAACATTAATTTGTAACTCGAGGAAAAGAGCGAGAGACGACGATGAGACTGACGACGACGAAGGTGACGCGCAGATAAAGAAAAGTTATCGTGAAATTATAAGGCACCGTGCGAAATTTCAGGTCAAGACCACGGAAAATGGTATGTTCCTAATGGACGGGAAATGACAATATGTCACGGATACACAACCGTGAGAGGAGGGGGATGGCCGGTTGGCCCGGCTGTGTTCTTAATGGAAAGAACGACGAGGCGGCGCGCCCCGTCTCGAACGCGAACGAGATTCCCGCATTAAAGTATCCTTATGCGCCATTTGTACACGGAAAGGCAAGAAGCCGCATTAAATTATTCCCATCGATCGAGCTGTCAGGAGCATTGTCCCGTTTGCGTTTACGTAACTTAAGTTTGAGCGATGGCGGCTCTAGGCTATCCAGCCAGAGCGACCACGGCCGTTCTTCGTCCCGTTGCTACCGTTCCTGTCAATAACAGAGCGCTCCCGACAGTAGCCAATGGGATCGCATGCAAAATATTGCGCTCCCATTTTCCCCTCATCTATCTCTCAGCTATTTCTACAAAGACGGAAGTACCCGCGCTCGCTCGTTACCGGCTCGGCACGAATCCCCGAGTCGAAATTTGGATGCTACTTTCATGCTCTTAAGAACGTATCGCCCATAATGAAGGGAATGTGTGAAAATTACGAAAATCGATCTCTACATTGCACTTAAAAATGACACAATTTCAATTCTAATAATATAATTTACTCCTATTTTAACCCTAATGATGTCTTAAATTTTCGTTTTCGCCATTTTAAAGCCAAAATAAATTGTTCAAAGTAACATTAAAATTAAATCTATAAAATTTATGGACTTCAAGAAACGAAATACGGTTTCTTTATTGCTGTTAGATATTGTTAGTGTCGAATAAAACAATCTCGGGTTACACTTCACTCTGAAGAAGTAAACTGAAATGCTCACGAAACATCGGGAACAAATCCATGAATGAGCACAACATTAACTCGAAAGCCAAATTAAACATTAATATTGTCAAAATTAATATGTATTATTAGGAAGATATTATGCTTAAATATGGAGGGTATGTTGCTTGGACGTTCTGTACTACATATTCAAACATTATATCCTACTGATAATACATATTAATATTGACAATATTAATATCTAATAGCGCTAAAATCTATGCATCGCTCCTTAAAGCCCATAAATTCTTCCTTTAAATCTGTAGATTAACAGATACAAGAAAGAAATTAATATTCGTGCCAATATCGTCAAATATATATAATATACAGGTTATATGTGTGAGGTTACATAATAAATGTATAAGTTTTTATTACAAACTCATACATAGACTCTGCAATTACATAAACTAACCAAAGAAAGATGAAACAGCCAATAAGAACCTAATCACGGCTGTTGTAGCAATATACTATTTTAAATTATTGTGGGAAGATATAAATGTTTTTAAAATATAATAACGCACTGGTTCTTATTGATCTATGGGCCATCTAAGTAAGCGCAAACTATTTTTAAAAACGTCAAAATAACATTACAATTTCAATTCGTCGAATGCAGATTTAATTTTAACTCTTTCCAGTCGAAGTCCAGGATATTCCTGGCAAGGTACCGATGTTCACAACTATTACGACCGGAAAAAATTAATGCTATTTCGAACAACCTATTTTGATGGTAAAACCGCGAAAATGGAAATTTAAGACATCATCGGGCTCGAAATAGAAGTAAATTATATTATTAGAATTAAAGTATATATATATATATATAAGTTTAACTTTTGTTATTTTAGTTCCTACTGTGCTGTAAAATTAAAAGTTTAACATAAGGCCAAAATTTCAATTCAGATTCGCTTCTTTTGTGAATTTGCTTACGATTCAATCATGACAGAGAGAGAGAGAGAGAGAGAGAGAACTGATCGTTTCTCGCATGCATAGCACACCATCGATGCCATTTTATTTTATAAAGCTAGTAACTTAATCTCGCGACGGGTGGTGCGTACGTTGTGTTGTAGTATCGATGCTTTGGTGATGAAACGCAAAGCTTTTCGAATGCCAACCGCGAATACTTCTTGCCGGCGCATTTTTCAATTATTTTCCTGTTTTCTCTCGGCGCGCGTATCTCGCTAAGTTAATCCCGCAAAGCTTTGTGTAATAATATCGTTATTAATTAATACAATGCGAGAACAGCGACGGAATTGATGCTGCCAGCGTGTTTGATCTACCGAACCCGAGCTGCACGGTAATTGTAATCTAAATCTCCGGTGTTTTCCCTTCACAAACTATGGTGACGAATTCGAATTTATTATACCGCGGCGGGGGGAAAAAAAGGAAACAACATTGTAAAATTCGATTTCCTCTGTTGGCGGACGGATAACTCACTCTCACTTTCGCGCGAGTCGCGGATATTCATTCGTACGAACAAACGTAAAAACGGAGAAAGAAAGTATCAAAAAAGAAAAACATTTCTTCACGGTTGTGTATTAATAATATATTTACTCAGATTAATATATATATTTATAACACGGAGAAAAATTGTTTCCGAATGAGAAAATATACATTTTCTCAAAGCCGTATTTTTTCATTAAAAAAAAAACAATCATTTTTATTCTATTTAAATAGAGAAATTTAGATTTTTAAGTGAATATGTTATTAGTGACCCACCGAATAAATATTCATCTTTTAGATATTTTTTCTCTCAGTGCGTGCAAACAGTCGTAATGATCGCTCGCTGACTCGCCCAGTAAAAATATTGATAATATTACGCGGAAAAAAAGATCTCTTCTCAATGTAACTGAATTTTCTGTTGCCCGGGGACCAGCTGAAAACTCGGTTGTAGGAACAGAAAGATTCCTGCAGGAAGTCTCAGCCAATTGTTCTTAGTTATCTCAATCAAATTTTAAACATTTATTCTCGTCGTAACCACGTTTTCCAGACGTTTCATTGTTTACGAACCAAAATCGTCAATCACGACGGCGCCTATTAAACCTAACCATCGCGAATTTTACAAAATGATACGATGTTTTCGCTCAGTTTCACTCGTGGGAACCGAGATTAATTTGGGAAGAGTGTCTATAATAATAAAGATATATACAGGGTGATGTATATCTTTATTATTCATTTTGTATTACGTGAAACGGGAGGGAGGAGAGGGGTGGTCTAGCTGGGCAGACATGGAAAAAGTCACCTCCGCTCCGCTCCGCTCTGTTCCGCTTTTAGACCAGACGTATTTGTCCTCCCGGACTCGCTGAAGTGTTCGCAAGTAGGTCACGGGAATATTCGTGATCAATGCCCGGCTTCAATGCGCGAAAGAGCAATTTTTTCCTTGGCGAAACTTTTCTATTCCCGTGGGAGTTTTTATCGCGAGGAGAGAGAAGACGATTATTCCCGCGATCTCCGCGAACGGAAAACGCGCGCTACTTTAATCCCGAAATACGCCGCATAAATACTCGCGTGCGTGCGCGCGAGCTATTTGCGTACGCGCGAAAATTTATCCCCGGACTGCATTCTTCGTGCACTCTCATCGATTGCGCGCGCGAGTCGAGATATCGCCCCGATGTAACGCCGATGAATAATATATATCAACCCGGCCGTCCACGTTCAGCACCCAGGTGCGAGCTGACGTTGAGCACGACGGAATATTCGGCCTCTTACGGCTGCGACACTCACCTGTATGAAAAGCCAGGACGTGACGAGAGCCAAACTGCTATACTGCCCGTTGAATCGGTAATGGTATGCGTAGAAAGAGAAGTGATACAGGTAGAAGAATCTGAAACAGAAACGGCATATCTCGTCGTTAATGAGGACGTAAGACAGCTTAAACAGCCGTCGTGACGACCCGAGACGAAATTTTAAATTCTACATTAAGTCCTCAAAGAGAGGAAATGGAAATAAGTTCTTGTTTGTGGCATCAAAGAGGCACAATAAGTAATTAATGCTACAAATGGGAATCGAGACCTCTGCACGGAAAAAAAATTCAGTTCGTGTATTTCGGTCATGACAAGCGAAATTTCTTGTTATCTGGGGACCAAATGAAAACTCGACTGTAGAAACAGAAAAATTCTTATAGAATGCTTCCGCTGCTCGGACAATTGAACTCGGTTATCTTAACTGAGTTAATATTGCTACTCGACAAAAATATTATTTTTCTCTTGGTAGGACTTGAACCTGAAACTTCTTGGTCCTGAGATTGTCACCTTCGACTGCAGGACCGCTAACGTTGTTGATACGTCGTATCAACGGCAGCATATGTCGCATTAACGCATTTGGAAGGGAAAATTTCGGTTCCCCGAACCGAAAGCATTTGTTGATATAAGCAGCCCTTCAGTTAGTGAAAAAAGGCTATTACTGTAACCGAAACTCAATGAACTGAATATTTTCGGTTGCCATAATCGAGTTAGTTTTTTCCATGTAGAGTCTAAATTCTACTTCTGCATTAAATCTTCAAGTGGAGAAAACGGCAATAACTTCTGCATTTGTAGCGCCAAAAAAGTACAATAGAAGACATTTGACGATTTAATGTAGAACTACATTAGAGTTAAAATAGAACTAAAATCTCAACTGAGGATGTCGCTAGACATTTGGCGCGATAATTTAAAATCTTAGGAAACAATTTGAATATGCTCGACACTATATGCTCAAATTTATTTTCTAAAATTTTAACGTCTAAAAATATTATCTTTTATTAGTGTACAAAGATTTATTTGTAAAAACTTCGTTGCTCCTTTTACGCCGAAAATTAACTGAAGGTACATTGCTCGCTTGCCATGAGCAAATAATCAGACCACCGGAAGGTGAACCACGAAGCGGTCGGATACCGCAAAGGGTTAACCCTTTAAATACCGAGGAACTTGATCGCTCCTCGCAAGTAAGCGAAAAGTGTCTTCGAATTCGACGTAAAGACACACTCGTACGTCATCAACCTTCAGAATGCTGATGGCGTAAATTATGATAAATAATAGATGTTTATCATTACGAAAAATAATAATGCAGCTTTTATATTATACTTTTCGTGCCCTTTTTTCCGAAAGTCCTTCATCTTCACAAAAATTTCTCTAACATATTTAGCAGAATCATTACACTGGGAAAAAATGGCTGGGCCAACAAAATCGATAGTAACTACTCATTAAAAAAACAAATATTTGTCCACTAAAGAAATTAAACGTTGGTACAATAACATATAAGAAGCTTTTTGTTGAATCATGTAGCATACTAATAGTATAATTTATTAGATTTGATTGCAATATTAGGATATACTCATACTCACGAAAGCTAAAATTTATATATAATAGCGAACAAAAACCAATAGTTTAATCAGATATATTTTTAACTTAATTGTATATAAATTTGCCATATGTATAAAAAAGTACGAGAAAGGTAAAAAATATCCCATGTTAACGTATACATTTTCCACGCATTTTCCAAGTTTGCAATTTGGATTGCACATTATTTCTAATGCCGGTATGAAAAAAATTTTATCTCGAGTAATAACTATTGTATAGCATATAGTGCAACTGTGTATGCGCATTTATGAAAACGACAGAAAGACGGGATATTCGTTGTGTTTATGGTATAGACTATGGTTTCGGGGCTGCGATGTACAGTTGTAATGGTGTCATTCTTAAACTCGTGTTGTTTCTTAAACTTTTTATACGTATTAAAATTGCTTCGACGTTATAAATACACAATAAAAATATTTTGTACTTGTATTAAGATCGATTCCCGCCCAAATTTTTGCGTTAGGTTTCCTATATGACCCGTTTGTTAATTTAAAATATTGCGTTCATATTATCTCAACATTTTGTGTTGTATCGATATTCAACATGTATAAGTGTTATACTTCAGTACTTTTACACTTCAGTATTGGATAATGTATTATTTTGCGTTAATTTCGTGTTAATTTTTGATATAATATTTGTGTTACTTTTCAACATATTCACTTTTGTGTTAAATTAACAAGAAAATTTGAGTAGACCGTTTGAAACATGTGAAATGCGTTAAATTTAACACCATTCTATCCCGACAAATCTATTATAGTTTTCTTACTTATTTTTTCGGTTTATATGAATATTTATACCTCCAAGAAAAATTCTCTGCATGTACGTTGGGTCGATACAGTTGCTGACCGAAACGTAATCAATTGTTGAATCAATTGATAATTACAATAGAAACTACAATAGAAGACATTTGACGATTTAATGTAGAACTACATTAGAGTTAAAATAGAACTAAAATCTCAACTGGGGATGTCGCTAGACATTTGGCGCGATAATGTTAAATCTTCGGAAACGATCTGAATACGCTCGACAGTATGTTCTGATTTATTTTCTAAAATTTTAACGTCTAAAAATATTACCTTTTATTAGTGCACAAAAATGTATTTGTAAAAACTTCGTTGCTCCTTTTACGCAGAAAATTCATTACAAAATTCATTATAGCAACTGTATAACTTGTTCAATGGACTAAACGTTACGCTTGCAAAAATTTCGTTCACTTAAACAAAATTTCACTTTTCTCCCAATATAGAGAACAAAGCCGCACTCAGAAGGCATTTAAGGGAGTAATAAAGGAGGTATAAATACAGAGATTTTTGCGGAATGTCGTCGAATCGATTGTCGTGGCGAGCGCCGTATCGGCGTTATCATTAAAAGCGCGCGACAGCCGTGACGACTTAGATAATAAGTAGCGGCATTACGAGCGATATTACGCGTAAAACGGCGAGAACACGGCGAAACTTACCCATGCGTCGATGTACACGCGATAATCTCGAAAATCCGTAACAACATAAAGCCACTTAACAGGTTACATAACGCAACGATATACACGGCACGTTCCCGCCCCGTGGCAACAATATGGACGAACTATCGATCAGATCGTATCAAGTTTCAGCCTATTGAAATATCGAGGGTGACGCGCGCGTTGCGCGGCTAGCGGCTATGTATTGTTATTACAACCGAAAAAAATATCGCGAGTAACACAATACGCGTTATCGAGCTAGAGCGACGCGACTTTTGCAAAAAAGTATCGGATATTGCAAACAATTCGTCGACTGACGCGCGAATAGCCGTGAATTTCTTCTCCTCCCCCCCCCCCTCTCACTCACTCTTTCCTTCTCCCTCTATCTTTCTCTTTCTCTCTATTTTTTTCCTCCTTTTTTAAAGTAAATCGCCGTTCAGTCTCTCTTTTAAGGAACAATCAGCGAGATATTGTTTAAAGAATTCGCGGGTAAAGTGCGGCATGATGTTCCAACTTTTCCGCAAAAGTTGTTCCTAGTTAGTCGGGGCTATTATTGCTCGGCCGTCACTCGCATAATGTGATAAAAAGATTTTTAAGTCCGCGAACTTTCCGATCTCTCTCATATCCCTGAAGAGCGTAAAACTTCTCTCTCTCTCTCTCTCTCTCTCTCTCTCTCTCTCTCTTTCATCACGTCGAGGATTAATCCGCCTCGGTTTTATGATAAATAAAACGCGGAAACAGTTTAGATCTCTTAATCTCTCCCTTTAACCGAATTACTTGTTACGCTATTTCGTGTTCTCGCCGTGTCTTTCGAGGTCAGAGAGTCGGGGAGGATTCCGCGTCGCGTGCGACCGTCTCTTTACAACTCTCTTCGAGTGTGTGTACCGAGCTATCGCTCGATTATTAAAATAAAAAAACCACATGCGATCTACGATAACAATGCCGAGAAGGATTCGAAAATAAAGCAGTAAAAACCGGAAGGGGTGAGCTCGAGAATTCCGAACTCGCGACCGAGTTCGCGCGGGATCGCAACAAAACGACGTTCTCGTTGTTCGTTTGTTTTTTTTTTCTTTCTTCTTTTTGCCGCCATACACCGGATAATTGTAAGGAGACGCGCGAACGTCTATTTTTCATCGCGGTCTACGCGCTGATGAACGGCGTTTAGGTGATGAGGGAGGGGTTGTAATCAAGTGATTTTTACGAGGAGCTGTTACGGGGTCGCCAATATTTACGGATCAGGGCGGGGTTGAGGCAACCGCCGCCACCCTTAACCGAAGAAAGAAAAGCGATCAGCAGGGGTGTGGTGGTGGATGATAGAGAAAGAAGTCCGGGTTTGTATATCCCCTCGACGACTACGACTAATTTCCTAGAGTATATGACGGAACTTCGGCGTCTCTCTCAATCAATCGTATATGCGATATGTGTATGTACAACGCGCCGGAAATAATTGCTCGTGGCCCGTATACACACTCCCGTTAAGCAATCTTTTATCTCGATGAACTTTTACATCGATCGGGTTCAATTGGATTTGTACGAACGGTGCAATGGCGCGCGATACAACGATGTACGCAGCGCCCCGGGTAGAAATTGAATTTCACAAGTGTCGCGAGTCACAAGATGACAAATTTGTGTTCTAACGTCGCTACTAGCTAATAACGCGACGCTCGTTTCTCCTAGCGACTGAAGAAATAATTAAGCCAACGGCTGGGCAAAATAATGAAAAGTCATAACCAGTTCAGTCAGACCGGCGATGTAACGCTCACTCTTGTTTGTATCAGATTTTCACGGAAATAACAGACATTTTGTTTCGCTATTCAATTTCATAATACTATATTGGGAGAAAAATTATCTGGAAAATTATTCGGTGGGTGCTGATAACATATTTATTCAACATATTCCGCACCACGTATGCCGTTTTCGGTGCACGCTGAACCCGATCTTTACGCCGACTAATATTTTTGTCATTAGGAGACAAAGTACGGTAAAATAATTTGTCTTACCATTCACACATACTTTTTCATCAAGTTTCGAGCACTTTTAAAGCCGCGGGTCAATTTCGATATGCACACCGCGTTGAAATGAGTGTCCCATTGTTATAATCTATTTCATGCTTTTCTAGCTTCTGGTTTCCAAGTCGGATGGGCCAGCTACGTTTCCACTCGGGCTCCCGTGCACTCGTAGATTGCGGATCCTCCGGTTCTTAAGTTACGATAAGACCATTCGCGCACAAATGAAACACTTGCGAGCGTATTCGAGCGTCCGAAATCTTACGATGCGTAAATTTATGTACGGCCCGGCGTTGGTTCGTAAACGCTTTGCATTACATTTTACGACACTGTCAGTCGTAAAACGCAGCTTAAGCGGGTCGATGCATCCCATTTTCGTTCGCGACGACACGACGAACAACCACCGGGGTAAACCCTGCGCGTCGCGCGCTTCGTTCAGATTGCGTAACGGTCAACACTGAACTCGTCGCGCGATTGTTTCGTAGCGCTCGTAATTTCGCACGAAATTATTCCGAGGGCGATATTACCGACGCGAGATATCACGACATCATGGATAAATTCAGCACGTCTGCATAAAAAAAAAAGAGACAGACTCAGAGAGAGAGTGAGAGAGAGAGAGAGAGACTTGATTTCAACGTAAATGCCCGAGAGAATCGCGATAAAAATAAGGCGAAACGAGGGAGAAGCGCGGCGTGGTGGAGGGATGAGAAAGAATGCGGCACCGAAATCCCACGTTACGTATTCCGGGGACATAAGCTCTAAAGTGTCCCACGTTCAAGAAATCGCAACCATCCAACGACGATTCATACGTCTTTCCCGGAAAAGAGGGAGGGCAAAGAGGAGAGCCGGAGACTCTCCAAACGCATTCTGAATTCATTGAATAGTGCTACCCCACCGAAGAATAGCGGGAGTTACTTTCGAACTTCGAGCGGACTCCGAGAGTCTCCAGCTGCCCAGTGCACACAGTCGACGAACTCTCTCTCTCTCTCTCTCGCTTTTCATATCACACGCCTATATATATACGTGTAATATTAGGATCGTAGCTCGATCGATGACGCTGCAAGCAAAAACGATAATTATGCATAACTCGATCGATCTAGTTGGCGGCACGGAATCACGTCATCGAGAGATTTCGCGTTTATAAGATATTATCATTTGAAATGTTTCGTTTGACAGATGATTCATAGGATTTTTCTCGACAATATACTAAAATATATAACTCTGTTTTAGATAAATATTTCATCTACATAAAGAAAAAGATATCTTTGGATTTAATAATATTTCTTTAATTGAAATGAATTTATGTTTTGGAACAGAGCAAACGAATATTTGATTCAACAAGTAAAATTGTTTGGCTCCTTAAACAGTAAATATCTTTACGTTGTAAATATTGTCAAATAACATATTTCTTTTGTGTTTACATTCAAACATTATGATGTAGCATGGTTGTCACAAGCAATAAATTATTGGCGAGAAGTAACACTACGTTTAAAAACTTTTTCGTTCCGGTGGAACAATATTTAATATATTAATGAAATAAATTTTTTTATCGAAAACAAAATATTATTTTCTCTAAATAATACTGTTTCCTCCATTAAACAATATGATTTATTCTAGTGAAACATTTTCATAAAAAAACGATATGTGATATTAAATTATATTGTTTATATTAAACAAACCCAAGTCAAACAAACACGTACATTAAATCCAAAGAAACTTTTCTCTGTGTATGATTTAATTGTATATAGTAATTTCTACATATTATTACTCTCAATATTAATGAAATTATAAATAATTTTTTAATACTGAACGCGATAGGTTGATTGCCATCATTGCGGACGTTGTAGGTTTGTGAAAGCAAAACGGCAAGAAAATTATTAAACCATGACAATGAAGTCAATATCTTTATCTTGACGTAACAAAAGTTATTTAGTTCTATCAAAATATATCTTGATATTACACTTCAAAGATTAATTTTTATTTATTTCCTATTATTGCACTTTTTTGCATAAGCTGTCATTAATCTCTTTCATTTAGATTCGACACTTTTAATATTTCTACTTTTTAAAAACTCCAAAAATAGTGCATACTTGATTAACTGTATTTTGAAATAAGCAAATAATTTGAAATAAAATTGACTAAAAAAAAAATTGGCCAAGAATCGATTTTTTTCTTCTAAGAAGTATTATTTTGTAAAAAATTAATTTTTATTTTCCATCGTTATGAGGACGATAGCTTACAATTTAATAATTTTTTCACCGTTTTGATTTCAGGAACCTACAACGTCCGGAATCATGGCAGCCATACAAGCAAAATTTTCGCTCAACTCTGAACAAAATTTATAACATTATTGACAATAATAATGAATATTAAAGATAATAATATGCAGAAATTACTTTAATTATATAATTAAAACATGGATAAATACTTGTGCAGAATTTCAGAATTGTGTGTCTTATAGATTTTTTCAAGAAGGGATTCTAAAAATTCCCAACAAAACGACATTTAAAATGAAAACACGCCCTTAACGACGGAATTAACTCATTGAGACGCATTTCGCTGAAACAGGATTCTCGCAGTCGCGCTTGAGAAGAAAGTAGATATCGCGACGCGAACAGTGCACTCTCGGACGTCTGATATTAAAGCTATTCTCTCCCGGGAATAATTCAACAGATAAGATTACGCAGGAACGGAGAAACGATGCTTATCCCCCGAAAATCCGCGTCGTCGCTTCGAACGGCCGTAAATTTGCGAGGTATAACTCTACGTCGCGCGCGGATCGCGCAAGAGAGATCCACCAGGGCGTGCTTCGTCTTGTATTCTCCTTTGCCTGCTCGTGCGGCTGCAATTCGTAACAATCAGTTTCGGCATATGCGCGACAGATTTAAAGCGCGACGGAGATGCGACGAATAGCGTCCGAAAGCAAGAGACGAGCTGGGAAATAAGCCTCATAAATATTCGCTAGTTTCGTCGAAAACCACTGTGTCTCCGCTCGAACGGAAATTAACGACCGACCTGTCCGCATTATATTACATCGTTGTTGATTAATATTTGGTAAAATTAATATAATGTCGCCCTGATACCCGATACTCCCCGGGAGAAATTTCAGGTATTTTTGAGCCGTTACTGACAGTTATATTAACTTCTGTCTAGTAACTGAGGTGTAAAACTGTTTTGATTTCTGGTCAAGGTGTAACGATTTTTCTGAAGTCACTGCATACAAAGGATGTGCAAAATCTGAACCCACTTACTGAATAAAAAGCAATAAATGGAAACAGAACATTAAATGGGCGGAAATACTATTCAAGTGATTAATAAATAAGCTCGCTGGTCATGAAATGGGCAGCCTTGCCTCAGAGAAGGGAAGTTCCCCCGAATAGAATCCCGTCAAGTTCTTGTCCATTTCCTACACAATATTGTTACAACTAATGAGAAATCATTGTTACTAGACAGTAACTGAATGAATATCTAGGAAAACTGCATACATTCCTACCAAAGATTGTAATATGAACAAGTAGATAATATGGCTAATATTAAGTTACCCTCATTCAAATAGCAGCAATTTCCACGTTGACTGCGTGGAATTTTTACAATTCGCTGCGTTCAACGACACGAAGCGTTCAGTGAGTGATCGGTAATTATTACTTCCCCGATTAAAGTATATACTTTTAGATTCATGAAAAATCTAAAAGAATATTCCAATAACAGTGAGAGTGCTCGCTCAATCGTTGTGCTTTCCGAAAGCTGTCAATGTTTTTGCATTCAATGAAGGAATCGAGAATCGGTGACGCTGTGAGCGCGCGATATCCTGTGATTATTAATACTGGTATTTATTCCCTTTTAAAAAAGGTGTGTTGTCAATTTACGAATGTATCGATAAGTTCAAGCTTCTTTTGAAGCGATGCTGATTAGCTGTCACGTTGACGTGACGGCAAGATTTGTCAAAATTTGTCAATTTTTCCTCATTTTCGTAGTAACGTAAAAATAATTAATATAATTAATTTTTTTCCCGAATGACCGAAGCCTTGCCTATCGTCTACATCAACTGAAAAATTATAAATAAATTAGAATTTTATTTAAATTTTTTTAGAACGTATCAATTTCGTTATCTTATTCCCATATAAGAGTAAGATAACTAAAGTTCAAAATAAATTTTGCATATATATAAAAAAATACTTTTCACCAAATTTTTATATTATTTCACCATTAGAATGTCTGTACAACACAATAAAACAAACAAAATAAAATATAAATAAAAATATCACTTGAACAAAATATGATTTGTGACAATGTATTACATAGTAGTTTTATAGAGAAAGTAAAAATATTTACTATAATTGGGTAATTCTTTATGAAAAATCGTCATCTTACCTCCCTTTCCCTTATATGAGTTCTAACAGTTTATCAGTTTGCATATTAAAGAAGATAACAAATTAAAATATTAAAAAAGACGAAAAAGAGAAAAATAGATTTCTAGTCTGATAGAGAGAATTTTATTTTGATGCTTACTCAAACAAATGAACTAAGATATTTTCTTAATAATTAACTCTTAATAATTAGCTAAATAACACGCGCGTCTGTGTTGTTCTAATACTAAAATCTAAACTTCCTTTAAAATCTCTGTAATTTAACCCAATGTAATTTAACCTAATTGTTAACCTAATTGTTAATTTAACCTAATTTAACCTGTAATTTAACCTAATCAATTAACCTAATCAATTATTTTGTCATTTTATCCCAACTCTTACCATTTTTATAAAGCGCTTTCGGCGCTGACCTGGAATGAAAGGAAAAAAAAAAAAATAAAAAGAAGTACCCTGCGATCTTTCTCTCTCACTCGGACGTTTTCCACGCGATCTTTTTTTCTCCCGAGCGCCCTGGTATGTCGCTGATCGCGTATGATCGTCGGGACGTAGAAGCGCACGCTCTTCTGAGAGATTTGCTTATGTTTCCTTCCGCGAGGCGACGTCTCGCGAAAATCGCTTACTTTCTCACATAAGCGAACGAGCGGGGAGGAGAGAAAACGAGAGAAACGACGGCGAGGGAAAGCGGAGAAGGATCCCGCGGCGATGTTCTCCGTAGCGTAGGGGAAGAGGGTCGCGCTTTAACGGCGGTGGCGCAGGATGGGAAAAGGAAGACGAAGAGGGTGTAGCCGTCTCCATAACTGTACGGTCCACTCGGCTAACGTAAGTATATTGTCAATCAATCCATGGTATAAAAGCAATCTGAGCTCCGGACGACGGGGCGGCGAGATCCCGCGGGGCGTAGACGGAACCGAGGGACTAAGGAAGGTAGAAGCGATGGAAGAGAGAGGTGAGTGCAAACAGTCCTCCACGCGTTTCGAAAAAGAGGAGAGACGGAATGACAAGGAAAGAAGGAAGGAAGGAAGGAAGGAAGGAAGGAAGGAAAAGAGAAAGGAAGAAAGGCAGGCAGGCAGGAAGGAAGGAAGGAAGAAGTCCTTTCCTCTGGCCACTCGAAGGAGTGGACCCTATCCAACAAGTAGGATGAAACGAAACTCCCAGTATCAGTGCTTGTACGTACACACACACACACACACACACACACATATATATATATGTATATATATGATGCGTGTATGTATGTATACAGGATGTCTCAGAAGTTGAGCGTCTCTCACTCATAGATAGCACTCATCGTTCGAATCGTCGTGCCGGTAGTCGGCGACAAAGGAAGAAGGAAACGGGAAAATGGTTACGGAATTAACGATTTCGAATTAATGAATGATTTCTCGCTAAGAGGAGACCCAACACTAAGTCAAGACCGGAAATCACCGACTGAGAGGAGAGAACAAACGAGTTCTGGACGACCCTGTATAATGTACAAGCTGCGTGGGTGCAAGCGAGTTCACGTGTATATGTGTGTATGTGTCTGTGTATGAGTGTGCGGTCAACCCGGCGTGACCGGATGGATATGGCCGATGGTAGGATATATCCGAAGAAGCTGGTAGAGGGTCCTAGCATTCTCGAGGTGGCGCGGTGTTCTGTTCACAGGAAAGCCCCGAGTGCTGAGAAAATATATCGGCCTGACCGCCACGAGAGACGACGAAGACGACGACGGCGACTAGGATGACGAGGACGTAGCTGTCGTGCGATCGGATTGATAGACCCTTCGGAGAATCTTCCCGAAGATCGCGGAATGCGAGACAGACGTAATGAAAGCGTCGGAGCAATTTTTAACGGCGTCTCACTCAGTCGCCTCACGACGGGGATTGCGCCGGTGCGTCTACATTGTTATCAGACCGTATCTCCGTGAGAGTATGGTCAAATGTCTACGTTGAGTCTGAAAATAACATCGGGAAATCGAGCAGGATGCGGTACACGCGCAATTCCCGTTCGGGAAAATCGCGGAATGATATACAACGTCGGCGCGGCCTCGTTTGAGCGAGTTTACACCTTATCGATCCTCGAGTACACAGCGAGTAAAACAGCAGTAAATGAACGTAGCCTTTATCTTGGTCAAGACGGGCCGGGGGGTGGTCGTGCACCGGTAAATAAGGTTATGCCCCCATTGCGGCCCGATGGGAGGCCGCCGGTGCGTCCCGAGACACGGCAGGACTGGCGGAAAATGAAATAATATCGGCGTAAACACACGGGATCGCGGCGGGTGGACGCCAAAGAGGCCGTACGTAAATAGGTAAGAGAGTTTACGGCTGTAATGCACACAGGGAGGATCTGGCAGGGGGAGGAAGGGGGCAAGGAGCGAACGTCGAAGGAGGCGAGGAAGGAAACGCCGTGAGACACGAGCATGTGGAAGACGGACGTTATTCCCCTTGCGGGAAGCGCAGATTGTCGATGGCAAATCTGGATAATGTATTTACAGGATATCCCACGCTCGGACCTCTTCGCTCGCCGGCTCACCGAGGGCCGCAGAGAAATCCATCAAAGTAGCATCGCCGTTCTCGGCCGGATTCTTCGCGCTGTCGTCTCTCACCTCACGCCCGAGCCGAATTTTTTACGGTGCGCTACGTTCCTCGGCACTCTTAAGAGTGGCCTATATGTAGACTAACGAAATATTCTACACAGAAAAGAATTAATATCGATCTAAGATTTTTCTATACTGTTCCGCTAGAAATATCGTATTTTTATTATTTAAGAATGATTTGCACGAATCGAGAAGAAAATTCGTGCGTTGCTGCAGCCGTGAAATTAAATCACTCAATAAAACCGTAAACATCGTCAGATCTACAGGCCGGAAGATGAAGAGGACGCGGAAGAAAAGCCAACATATCTACCTTTTTCGTCCGACCTGTCGGACGAAATATCCCCGAAAATCGTCGCGCGTTGCGGGACAATTCTCGTCGGGAATCACGAGCGAGAGCGTTCCAGCGAACTTTCAGGTGGGCGGAATCGGTCCATGGATGTCCATCGAGATCCTGAAGGAAGTTACGCGTTCCTTTTAACGACACAGAGGGGTACGGAGAACGCGATGTGCGAGCGTGCGCGCGCGTACTAGCGTACATTGTGTTTCATCAGCATTGTCGCGGTATTCTCCCTCGCGTCGTATCCAATGCGCGGCGTCGCGTAATACAGCATAATCCCACGCCACTTCGCGGAATAAGCAACGATTTTCGAGTCCTATTCTATATTATTGCGGTACCCGGGGGAGGGAGAGGCGCGTGTGTATAAGCAGAGCGCGGGCGCAACTTGCGGGTCGCATTAAAGGCCGGATAAACCTGCCAGGCGTACAATAACGCGGCGCGGGCTTTGGAGACCTTCGCTCTTTCTCTCTCTCTCTCCCTCTCTCTCTCTCTCAACGCCACTCTCGCTCTTCTTTTTCGCGTCCGCAGGTGGAATCGCATGATTAATGATCCACGACGGCGCTTTACGTCAGCCGGCGCACTCGGAAGGGATCATTTTATCACGCTCGCAAGCGGATTTCGAGGACCAGGAGTGCGTATATATCCTCTCTCGCGATTCTCGCGCAGGAAGCGCTCACATGCTCGCTCGAAGAATTCAATCGGCGATTGTTGAAAGAGAGAGCGTGAGCCGACTCCGCGAGATGGAACTCGTCGATGTAAATGTCGGGGCCGAGCGATGCCGTGAGCGGCCCGGTAATACTCGCAAATTCCTCGTCGCGGAATTAATGCGTCAATTACGCGGACTAACGTAATGAAAGAAAAATTGAAAGAAAAGGGGAGAGGAGAGTAGGAGGGAGGGAGAGAGAGAGAGAGAGAGGAAGAGAGAAGTTTCCACATTAACATATTGCATGCCAAGCTGATTTCACTACGACTCTCCCCGAGAGCTGTGCGACTTTTCCCTTCCATTGTCATCATTTATATCTCTAAATGTCATTTCATGTTAATTATTTTATCATCTGTAATGTTAAGTCCGGTTGAAATAATTATTTTTGCATCATCTATATAATGTGAATGTCCCAATTAATGATAAAGTAATCTCATCGTGACAATAAATTAATAAATTATAATAATATACATCAGTAATAATAATATAATAATACATGTATTAAGTATACATAACATTTATCTTGTTCGAAAATTTCGGGGTATTAATTGTATTAGATTTGTTTAATTTATGGTAAAATTTTAATTAATTTATAACACGTTCACGAAAGAGTGACAGAAGCACCATTTAGTGAAATGTAACTTTGATCTTGTCGTAACTTGTACACATATATGCCTATATTATTGGCAAGTGACAAACTTACGGACAGTCCTATTACTGACAGACAAAAATTATTATTCGAACATCACAATTATATCTTCTATAATTCTGTACAATTATAATTTAACGCGAGCATATTTTCATAGACGAGCGCTGCGACGTCAAATTGGGCATCATCTGCCCGTGAGTGCGCGACGTCTCGATGCGGTCATCGGAGACGACTAGTTACGAAATTCAAAACTTTCCCGAAATCATTCGCGATTCATAATGGACCGCTCGAGCGTTCCCGGCGGAGCGCGCTGATTACGCGCTGATGTACGCGCGGACGCGAAATGTCCCCGCCGCGTTCGCGAACTTGCGCGGCTCGCTGAAAGCAAATTTCGGAAGGTCCGCGAAAGGTCGGCACAGCCGACCGGCGCCGATTCGATAACCAGCCTGGGTATCGTTAATATTTCATCTTACGCCGGCGAGAAACTTGACGAGAAGCGCCGTCCATGTCGGCGATACATTCGCCGTGTTTTCGTCTTTCCCAATGACACGTGGACACGTGGCTCGTAACAGCTCGTAACTGGAAGCTTTAGCTGCCACGTGAGCACCCGGACGGAGAAATCTACGCTCGTAACGTGAAAACGCTCGCCTTGTCGGTCTTCCTTCCAGAAATTCTCGACGATTAAACTATTAACTGTCGAGTTAGGTAGTTACGCGTTTACCTGACTGCCCGTCCGAGGGGATAACGAGTGCAGCTCCATTCACGGGGCTGTCGTGTATTCGGATATTGTCTTAAATGTAACGCGTTAAGCATCGTGCGATTCTTCGTCGCTTGCCAATTTGCTTTAACACGTTCTTGACCGATTACGAGGTAACTCCAGCGATTTTCCAGTTTAAACATTGCTCACCGGTCCGTGGGTTATTTTATATATTGACAATAGTCGAAATAAGGAAATAGAAGCAAGCGAACGGACGACAGGGAGAGCAGTCAATCGACAGTATGATAAAACATAGAAGACCGGTCGTGAAATTTCTCATTTTTCAAAGCTCAAACGCAAAAGACCGGTCATGAGTTTCCTCTTGTAATATGTAGCGACTGTCATTAGCACAGCTCATTTCACGTAATGAGACGTGAACGGGAGGGAACTCGAGGCCGGTCTTTTGCATTTGAGCTTTGAAAAATGAGAAATCCCGTGACCGCGTTTCTATATGTTAAGCTCGATCGTACCGTGAGAAAAACATTTTTGATATTTGCAACTACAGCCGCATAAGTGAGAGAATTATAGTCAGATTTTTTTTCATTTTTGAATCATTTTTCTAGTAAGTGTTGCTATAATGTTAATAATAATAACCTAATAAGTATCGCTATAGTATCAATAATAATAACCTTACATATATATTGCTATTATTTTACTATTACTTTTAAGGTTAAAATCTGACATATTACATAATTACATATATAAAAAAAATAATTTCAAAATTAAAGATTCATATTTTCATACATAAGCAGAGATATATAATCTTATATGAAGATAAAACTTACTCTTTCTTGCCTTTGAAGAAATTATATACAGTTTCATTAAACATATATTCATGTTATTCAAGAATAATTTTCATAAATTGAAAATTTTCGTGAAATGAATTGAAAAGAAAAAATACTGGATATAGAAAGAATGATATTTTCAAACAAAGAATTGTACCAGTCTGAGATTGAAAAAGTTTAAAAATATAATTCTTTCTATCTTTAGTATCATACAATACCTTTTTTCCTCAATTCATGAAAATTATTCTTGAATAACATAAATATGATATTTTTAGTGGAACTATGTAGAATTTCTTCACTCAAGAGTAAATTTTGTCTTTATTTAAGATTATATATCCTTACTTATATATGAGAATACATGAGAATATGAATCTTGAATTGATACTAACTTTTTCCCGTATAAAAAAGTAAATTAACACATTGCATGCGGATATATTTCGCCGCGGACTTACGCGTGTAGCGGGCGTTTTTTCGTGAATTTCGCGGGGGTTTGGTATTCAGTAAAATATTCAATTAAACCAAGTAACTCGACAAACTAAATTTCTAAAAAGAAACAATGGAAATCGTTGCCCAGCAACACAAACACTAACATCGTACACACTTACAATGCCCATCGTATTTTATACGATACCCGCTTTCCGGCACAAATCTACTAAATACGTACTTTTACGTGACCCGCGCTCTAGTGACAGACTGCAAAAAACGGTAAAAGTACGTTTCCCGTATGCGATGTGTTAAATAATGCTAACCCAGAATATAAAATGTTTGAATTCACTGTCAAATGAAAAAAATACTCTTGTACCGATAAAACCAATTGATAGAACAAATCAATATTATTGAAACTACACCATGCGTTGTTTCAATAACTCGAGTATTAGTTTCAATGATATTGCTATTTCATCAAGAAGATTTATTCCAATTACGGTGCTGGCCATCAATTCTATCGATACAAGGGCATTTTTCCGCGGTGGGACACGTGCATAACTCAGCGGGGCTCGACAGGGTTGAACGTTTCGACGTATTTTCGCGCGGTTCTCTCCCAAACGGGAAATTATCAACTTCACAAGCTGCAAGAACGCACGCTCGTACGATATCGCGTAACCCCCCGCTGTTTTGCGTAATTTCCTTCAGTTTCCCGGGTTCGTCGCGGAAGGACTGTTGGAGTTAACGATAAAAGATACGCAACAGCCGCTCCGTCCGCGGGGGAATGAGTATTAATGTCAAACCTTGACTGCGAATCGACCTTGCGTTTCGCTCGGATCGACTACGTCGCGACCGAATAAAGGGGGAATTGCTTATTTTCTCTCCACAGTGGCGGCGGAACGATAAAACGAGTCTTTGTAGGTGGCCATAGTGGCCACTTTGCGGCAGTCTCGGGTGTGGCTGAATTAGAGTTTAAGAGATCGCCAGCTATTGGCAGGCAGCTCGTGCAAGCAACGAACGGTCTCGCGTGTCCAACGAACGAACGAACGAACGAATGCACAGCGTCCCTTTCGACCAACGCAACCACCACGTCGCGTACGCGACTTTAAAAATCGACGATGCAACCGCAATAAATATACATATCGGCATAATAGTCGCAACCCGCAGTACAATTTGATTATTCGTATTTTCTAACCGTATACGTTTGTTTCTAGACGAGTTAACGCAAAGTTATCACAATGATGGATTGTTGCTGTGCATGGGAAAAAATTAGTATCAACATTCGAGACTCATTATTCAGATATATACATTTTTATATTTATTAACCTATCTCTATGTTGGAAATAACAATCGCGACAAATTTGTCAAATTTATTTTTCGTATACTCAAAACTGTAATATCTGTACACTACATAAGCACATTTATTGTTATTTAAGCAGATATCGGAAAAATTACCGGGCCTCACAAATCCAGTACATCGAACTAAAATAGATGAAAATAAATCTGCCAATGAACGTTTAAAGCTATTATGTCGGTTTCACAAACTCGTTTGCGAAATGGTTTGAACATATGTTTTTCCGACAAAGTTGGAAGCGCGTCAAACAGATTGCGAGCCACTGTTCACTGGCTCGCGCGATAATCGATTACAGAAACCGAGGTGACAGTGCACGGTGTAAATATTGATTCTTCTTATCTTATCCTTATCTGACAGATAAGAATACAATAAATATGCTCACGCTTTTTTCCCTAAATCCTCCGTTGCAGCTGATATCGAATGTCTCATATATTGTCTCACTTGACTCCGGTTACAACCGATTATCGCGCAAACTCGCAATCGTGCGCATTTTACACTCTCCTGACTTCAACGGGAAAAATATGTTCAAACATTACACACTCGTTTTGCAAATAAATGCACGTACATCCAATCGGCAGATTAAATATTGCAACATTTTTTTCGATGAATTGCACAATGCATCTCGTATCCAATAGAAAAATGTATCTCCTGAGAATTACTGAAAAAAAAATACAAATACCCCTATTGGACACAGGACGCGTCCAGCGAAACTCATCGGAAAAATAGTATTGCAACCTTTAATCTGCCGACTCTGTACGGTAAGTTCCAAAACGGTTCGGGCATTTTTTTTTACCATGCAGTTTGTAACGCGCAATCGATAGACCAACGAGCGAACTTTATTTCTTCGAAAACGAGTTCTCTCGCCGGATCATTAATTACGTTCCGAGATGCATAAAACAAAAAAGGTTCAAACCGTTTTCGAAACTTGCCATACGATACGTTCAGATTCTCATTATTCCAACATATTTCACTCGCTCGCTCTTGAAATTCGCGAAGCTGACCGTGGGCAGAAAGAAATAGCACTGGCTCGAGGACATTTCAGCGACGCGTAACAGTCCTTCTTACACAGTAAAGCCGCCACGTTATTACCCGCAGATAGGCGTCGATCGCGCGCGCTTGTATCCAGATTGAAGCGAAAAGAGTCGATCGACGGGTGGCCGATGGACTGACACGGATGGTGCATTACCTCGCACCCTCGGAAGTCCCTTTTCTGAGGACTCCCATTGCGCGAAATCGATATGCTGTCTGCCAAAAAGGGGGAAAAAAGCGTCTTACCTACTACCACTTAAAACAGTTACCCGGCACACAGACGAGAAGCGTTCACATTTACATCGACGTGTAATTATTTCAAGTCGACCGACTTATGTAACGGCGTATCGTACGCGGAAAAAGTGTCGGTTCCTGACCAACCGAATTGGTGCCAGGTGAAAACTCGGCGACGAAAAATGAAAGTTCGGTGACAAGAAGTGATATCTATCTTTCCGCGACCGAGAACATTCGTAAGAATATTTACCCTAGTAGAAATTAAACCTCGCAGATAATCATGAGTAAATTTATGCCTAATGTCGTTAAGATGAGTACCCGAATTAGTAACAGTGTTCCAATTTGCGACAATTACATCTATTCTTCTTAATCAGTCAATAATATAACTTCATATTTACCCTAAATATGTGATTTTACTTTAAATTTTATATATTATCAATTACAAGTTTCGGATAAAATTAAAAGCCATAACGAAATGATAATGTTGGAATATCATAATTATAAACGTGCTGCTAACGGTGTCAGTTTGAGCAGTTGCTCGCTGAATCGTAAAAGTTGGCTGTATGTAATGCGATATAAGGTATCTTATTGGTATTTCTTAATGACTATTTTTTAACCTCAAGCGATTAAAGCCATACTATCAAAATCGGAAGGATTAAAGAATATTTTACAAGTGAAAAAAGTAGTACAAATATCAGTTCTTATCATATAAACTGTGATGTTTAAGCCAGTAATAGAAACTTTCATGATTCTATATGAATGTATGATAATGTGTGACATTCGAATAAATGATTTTTGCCAGTCAATGATAGGGCTTGTCAGTAATAGGGCTGTCCGTCGTACGTTCATCACCTGTCAGTAATATAGGCATACACGTGTCACAAATTGGGACAAAATCAAAGTTATTGATTGTAATATATGTCACTAAATAACACTTCCGTCATTTTTGAAAACATAACTTAATTAAAATCTTACCATACATTAAAAAATCTAATATTATTAGAATCTGAAGTGTTTAAATTTGTGAACAAAACAAATATTACGTACTTAACACATATTATACATATTATTATAATGATTTATTAATTTATTTTCACTATGAAGTTACTTTGTCGTTAATTGGGACATTCACCTTATCAGCCAATAATGTAACGCACTTTTAGTGGCTAGATAATGGCTAGGCAAATAAGTTAGCAGATGATTAAACAGAAGAAATTATGGTTACGAGATGAAAAGTTATTATTAGTTGCTGAGCAGTAAAGTAACGCTCACTTCTGCTTTTTTCAGATTTATGGAATAACGTACCCTCGATTTTTATTTACTATTTTGAAATGTTAGTAGCGGGTATATAGTAGCTGGACTAGGGAAATTTGGTGTAAGATAAAGATTTGCTAATTTTTCTAAGCTGATGATAAATAACGAGAAATACCTTCTGTAGAAATCTTTCTGTTCCTACGAACGAGTTTTCGTCTGGTCCCAAAAACGAAGGAAAATTCTGTTACATTTACGAAGTAAATTGCTCTTTTCTTCCTGCGTTGAGATAGATACGTTTCGGTACGCACATATTTAATGAAATTGGTTTTGTAAAGCTCGTCGACGGCGTGATTATCGCCGGTGAGGCTAATTCGAGCTCGGTCGGTGGACAATAATAATAACACGCGCGCGTGGAAAAGTGAGGTATTAGCACCGGCGGGCGTAAAAATTGGAAAACAGCAGCCCGGAATGAAAAAAGAAAGGAGGAAGAAAAGAGAGAGAGAGAGAGAGAGAGAGAAAGAATCACGCGATCTCCTCCGCTAATTTCCACCTTGCAAGATATTTTCACGATAGAAGTGGTAGGGAGAGTCAGCAACGGCGACGGCGACGGCGACGGCGTCGGGGACGTCGACGGCGACGGCTACAGCTTTCGTCGCGACGCGATACCACTCCACTAATTAGGCATTAGCGCAACAAACAACCCCGAGGTACCATGTACCCTGTCTCTGAGCTCGACCCCGCCACCGCTCCCGCCGTCGCTCCGCCGCGCTGTTTCCCTCAGCCACCTCTGGAAACCACCCCGATCTCCTGGACGGAATGCTCAAGTTACAAATTAACTTGTAGAGATCATCCGTTCTCACCTCAGTGCCACGAATCCGCATCCGTCGACGGAAATTCAAATGCCGGGAAGAGGAGAGAAAAAAAGGAAAGAACGCGAGAGAAAAAAAGAGAGAGAGAGAGAGAGAGAGAGAGAGAAAGGCAGACAGAGGATGAAAGAGGGCGAAGGGGATCAAGGAAGGGGAGAGAAAGAGACAGAAAGAGAGAAGGTAAGAGGAAGGAGGAGAGAAGAGAGAACAGGAAAGCGGAAAAAATGTTTCTCGCGCAGCTGAGGTGATTTCTCGATCATCGAGAAATTCGCAACGAACGTCGAGAGTTACGGCATGATCTTTCCGCCACGGAACCGCTCTACGGGGCTTGGGAAGTCCACTCCGCTCGAAGTGAAACGAGATCAAGAGCGACGATGAATCCCGCGCCACAATCCCGGGTCATCCGAACGTCGGAGAAGAAGGACCGTCGCACCGTCCGAGCGCATTCGCTCCTCACGCGTGAAGTTTTTATCGCTTTCCCGTCCGTCGTCGGCGGAATCATTGAGACAAATCGCCACGGCGACGACATCTCTCATAATGACAGGACTTTTTTTCTTCCCTTCGACGACGACCTGGCCGGTGTATCAGCGCGAGAGCTACTCTCGCGCGCAACGTAAGCGTTAAATCGGCCAGGCGAGATACTGCGAATTCTCTCGCTTGGAAGGTCCGCCACTCGCTCGCTCGCTCGCTCTCGCACCTCTTCCGCGCCCTTTATTTTCACCCCTCGCGGCCCTTTCGTACACAAGGCCAAAGAAAGCACTCGTTAAGAAGTATCGAATACGGACGACCTTACCCCGCGAAATGACGAATCAGCGAGGCGTCTCGATTACGTAAGAAATCGGGAAAGTAACGAGGTCTCGGCGCGATATAGCAGATTCTGGTCCCATGGTAACGCCACCCGATAGCAGTCCTCGTGTGCCTCGTGGCTCGAGGCGTTTCGAGTCGTTGCAAAAGTAGGATGAAGCGTCGCGTGGCGGCGACGACGGCGGCGGATCGAACGTTACCAATTATGAGGAATCACGCCTGATCGATTCCAGGATGTGAAATCGCGCCGTGCGCGCTCTCGCTACATCTTGTTAAGGGTCTGGAAACCGAGCGACGCGGGAAACACGAGGGACAAGGAAAAAGAGAGAGAGAGAGAGAGAGCAAAGAGAGAGAGGCGAGACGAGTGGGATCGTTATACTCTAATCCGCTAAAGTTTGAAAAGTAATTTGTTTTGTTAGGTAGATAATTGTCGTTACATATGTTTTCATACGCAGGAAGGGAATATTATATTATATTACACTGAAAAATGAGTTTGATTGAATTTACCTAACAATGGACAGTCTAATGTGTTTTGACTGAAAGAAATGGAATTTCTGGTCACAGCACGGAAAAAAGGAATTAGTTTTCTATATAACACAACTGAAATTCAGGTACCAAATTTCGTTTTTAGTTGTATGAGCTAAAAATTAGGTGTAGGAACAAGGCTAAATTAACCAAATTAAGTAAATATCAGTTGTATTATATGGACAGCTAATTTTTAGTCGCAGGTGCTAGTTTTCAGCTGTGGGAGTTACTTCTTTTTTTCCGTGAAGAACTAAATTTGGTTCGTGGAAACTTGAAATTTTGTTTCCTTCAACCAAAATATGTTTGGTTGTACATTGTTAGGATCTACAGCCAAACTCACTTCTCAGTGTATATTGTAGCTTTTTCCCTATAGATTTTTGCATTTTTTTTGTTTTCTAGCAGTGCAAGAATAGGACTGTCGGTAAAGTTCATCTAGCTCAAGAAGTAAATTTTGCTAAAAAATATAGTAAATTAAAAAAAAAACAGTAGTTAAAAAAACAGTAAACTTTAATTTTTAAATAATTAAGCTTCTAAATAATTGTCACATATACGAAATGAAAAATGATATAAATCAAGGCAGAATATCGACATATTTCTTGGTTATAAAATTCGATAGTAATTTTCACTATAAAATTCCTGTCGTGCATAATTAAATATTTTTCTTATTTAAATATTTCTTCCTTACAGCAAAATATTTATCTCTTTGCATTTCTTTTCAAATCCCAATCATTTCGATACGTTTATATCAATATGGGTTATTCGGACATACGAGAAACACGCGAATTTTGCTATTCGTTTTATCCCAACGGAAGGTAATCGACGCGAGAATTAATCCAACGAAAAAATCACGCGATTCCCAACACGGCGTCTCGGTAGTTGTCGCCAGTTGAAAATCATCGACGGGACAAATATAGGTAGATCACAGGGAGCTGGGAGAATAACCCTCTCAGAAGAGTCAGGAGAGACGAAAAGCAAGAGTTTTCGAATCGAGTAAATGAAGTCCTTTAAAGTTCGAGCCCCGTCAAGGAGTAAGAAATTCGTACCTCCTCTCGCGACTCTCGCCTCGAGAAATATGCTAGTTGTACGGGCGGCAAAGTGCCGAGTGCAGACGAGCAGACGATGTAATTCCACATTTCGAGAAACTTACACCACCGGCAGAGGCTCTGATTCCATCCGGGATATACGAGCGTGAGTGGTAATTTCTTGGCGATACTCGCGAACAAGATCACCGCTTATAAATACGAGCGTAACTTTCAATCTCGCGCGCGCCATTAGGCGCCGATTATGTTGTAATCAATTTAAAGGGCACTCTTAAGATCTCAACGCGCGTCGACGTGAGATCGAAAATACACGGAGGGTTAACGCAAAAGTGATTCTTCATTTCTGTCGATATAAGAGAAAATAGAGAAAAAGGGAAAGAGTCGCCAATAATCAAGTTGAAATTTTGATAAGTTAAATTTCTAATTTTACAACACGATAGAAACTAAGATAGCAAAATGCAGGTTCAATTCTAATGATATAATTTACTCTTACTTTGACCGTAATGATGTCTTAAATTTCCGTTTTTATTGTCTTCAGCGTCAAAATGATATATGTATATAGACAATGATTCGTCTCTCTCTACATCTAGCGAAGCAAGTCTCAATACTGCATTAATAATCAGATCTTATATCAAACGTCTTGAATTTATCTTCAGATGCTGTACGGCTCATTTCATTGGTTACGAAACTGAAGATGGGTTTAAAACGATCTTGAATATAAAATCGGGCTATTAATGCTTAAAAGGTACTTACCGTGTTCTAACCCAACTTAATTAGAAGAATGTAACCAAATTAAATTATCGAAAATTAGTATTTGATTAATCGGGGTAACATGAACCGATATTGAAACTTGTTAATTTGTTGATCAAATTCTGTTTTTTAATTCGCAATACTTAATCCCCAATATTAGTTTGATACGAGCTTTGCCTGATGATTCCTTTAGATAGAAAGGATAAGCATCTTTAGGACTTGCTTTACTAGGAAGGAACGAACTTTCGCTATAGATGTGTATATATAAATATAAGTATAAAAAAATATATATATATTTATTTATTTATTTGTTTTTAAATAATAAATATATAATAAATAAAATAAGTTGATTTATACGATTTTAGATATTAAACCTGAGTAGAGATTCTATTTTGATGATCTATAGGATAGTTTGTGCCTACTCAGATAGCAAAATAAATATTAAATTTAAATACTAATGATATAATTCACTTCTATTTTGACCCTGATATAATGTCTTCAATTTCTGTTTTTATTGTTTTAGTGTTAAAATAAATTGTTCAAGGTAGCATTAAAATTAAATTTATAGAATTAAAAATTCAAAAGGAGAGAGAGAGAGAGAGAGAGAGAGAGAGAGAGAGAGAGAGAGAGNTAAAAGTCAGTATCGTCAAATTAGGTTTTTATTGCAAACTTGTATTGTCAGAGTAACATCAAAATTTCGCTTCTATCGACATAAGAGAGGAAAAGAAAAACAGAAGAAAGAGCTCTATCAATATCATATTGCGACAAACGACAGTTATGTCGCGCGATTTTTATGTCCCAAAGTTCAGTATCATTCGTCAATTCGATACTGAATGAATGCGAAACGTGAACAGCGTTGGCTGCCGTCGGAATTAGAGGACACGGGTCGACCGAGTTCTTATAATTGGAGGAGGCTTCGATCCCTCTGGGTGCGACGGTAGCTTGGCAACCGAGGAAGACGAAGTAGATGAAGAAGGATGACACGGTGTGGTAGAGAGATAGCGAGAGCAAGAAAGAGAGAGAGAGAGAATCTCCAATACTTTCTCCACTTCCGCCAATCTTCCCCTCCGCAATCGCCCCTTCGTAATTAACCTCCATTATAGCTGTTTTCTGTTGCCTGTTCCTTATCTTTCTTTCCCTCCATCCTTTTTCTCTCTCATGGTCGGCCGACCAGCGCGAGGAAATCGCCAGTTTCCCAAAGAGCACTATAGGCGAGTGCTATCGGTCATAGTTTATCATTGTTATAAAAACGAAGAAACAAAAAACGAAGCGAAAAAAGCAAAAAAAGTGAGTGTACAGTTATTGTCACCTCGATCGCCCGCCACTTGTTGTCTCCCCTCTTTCCCCGCCGTTTCGCCGAGCTTGTGTGCGCGAGCTCCCTAATTATTCGCCCTGGAACTTCGCTCAAAGATATATTATTCCTGGGCGCGGAGAGCCGAGGGCATAACGTCGCGTCGCGGATTTTCACGACGAGAATCAAAAGTGAAAGATAATTAGGATTATGACGAATAATTGGGAATCGCACCTAGCCGCTCCAGTGAGCACCAAGTCCCGGCGCGCCCGTTTGTCTCGCTCGGGGAAAACCGTCGGCGTTTTCAATAAGATTCTAATTATCGCAAACATCCGGCGTTTCGCGCGTCGCCTCGCGCGACACTCCGCTTCACGCAGCGTCGCGTCGCGTTGCATCGCCGCGCCGTCAGGTTTGTATAACTTCCTCGACTCAACTCTCGGTCCTAAACTCGAGCTTTCCGGAAACTATAACCGGAGCACGTCTCGCGAGACAATCTCGCGAGATGGCTAATTTCCATTCACGGCTGCGCCGGATACGACGATGTGTTTATTTTCGTGGGGCAATGGCGACGTTCAATTCGTAAATCCCCCGCTTTTATCCAAAAAGATGTGCAATTGTGTGCGTGGGTGCGTGCCGTGCGTGTCGCGACGATAAGTCGCTGTGAAACGATAAAATCTTACCGTTCGCTCTCTGGCTCATTCGCATCGCGAGTGTCCTTTTGTCCTCGGGGCTTTCATAATTATCACGACGTTAAGTTTCGACGGAGACTTGACAATTTTTCTAGTTACGCTTATGAAGTAAACAATATACGGCAAGAAAATTAATATCAATTCAAGATTTATATTCTATCATATATATGTATAAGCAAGAATATGTAATCTTATGTGAGGATAAAACAAGCTCTTACATACAAAATTCGGTACAGTTCCACTAAAAATATATTCATGTTATTCAAGCGTAATTTTCGTGAATTGAAAGGAAAAATATTGGATAGAAAAAACATCTTCGAACTAAGAATTGTATCATTTTAAAGATATTGTTCTCTCTTTCTGTGCAATTTTTTTCTTTTCAATTCATAAAAGTCATCCTTGAAGAACAAAAATATGGTTTTTCAACGAAATTATATAGAATGTAAGAGCATGTAAGAGCAAGTTTTATCTTCATATAAGATTCTATATTTTCGCTTATATATGAGAAAATATGAGTTTTGAAGTTTTTTCGATATATTCTGTATCGAATCGTTAAACATGTATCATTAAAAAATGTAAGTTCCTGTTATATCGATGTAACACAAAATTTACCCTAAAAGTTACTCTCAGATTTCTTCACACACTACATTTTATACGACATATTATTTCGAGCAAATTTTGACATTTCTTTTCGAATTTTTTCATATTTCTATATCGTCATTCTATGTGATAAACACGAGTGCCATATGAATCACACATAAAGGATATAAAATTGATCACAAATCAACAAGTTGCTGCCAAATTTACACACACTTGTCTACCCGGTTGTTACGCAAGTGATATTATTTTTATTCTTTCCAATGACGTCATATTATTACATCGCTACTGCGAAATGCGACTTGCGGGATAAGCGTTATTGCATCAGCCACTCGATAAAAAGGAATTGACGATATTTATCAGGAATTATCGTTAATTACTGCTAAAACGATTCCCAAGAAAATTAGTATCTCAACGACCGACGGCTGACGTCTCGAGATACACTGTTCAGCATCGACGGCAATTATCGCCGATAAGCGAGTCATATCGAGAAACTAACGTCGGGAAATTATATCGAAACGTCGGCAAGGAGGGGAGGGGGCAATTAGGTACGGTCGGATGGCGTCTACTTATCCACACTCGCGTACATGTTCTCTGTCGGAGACATTTCCGCGAATACCTCGCATTATTAGTCAACTGCTAATGTTATTAATACGCTCGTTTGCCTTTCGGTTATCTTTATCACGAATTATCGTCGCATTAGGAGATGTTGTTGCCGCCTAAATGACGTGTATAAATCTCGCCGATCCCAGGGTCATGACTTTCAGCTGACCGATCTCGAGAAACAGATTGACGACAGTGAGATAAAACGAGATAACGCGAAAAAAGCATATCGTGCGAATGGAGAAATCCAGCAGGAAAAAATCTAACTCTATACCGAGTGGTCTACCAACTCTACAGAGAAAAATCATTTAGAGGGGCAGAAAATTTTGGCGTGAAGGAGTAAACGTTTTGTTTGGAAAATCGAACGAAGCCGATACAGAGGTGGTGAGAACGCAACGTCGAACGATTGAACCGGCGCATTACGACTTGAAAATCAAATCGCTCGCAAAACCGGCTGGATTTAATTTCGGGACGAGCGCTCGGTTGCCGAACTCGAATTCGCGCAACAAGTAGAGCTCCGGTGCTCGTGGTAAGCATTTTTCCGCAGGATGGCACGACCGCACAGAAGACGGGAGGGAGCAGGGGAGGAGGGAGGGACAGGACTCCGGGGGATCTTTCGCGGTAAGGGAATAAAGAAGGTTTCCCTTCAGACGCGGCCACTTCCTATGACAGTCTGCAGCGGTATTTATACGTAAAGGGGTGGAAGGGAAGCGACGCGCGGCGCCATTACTATGCAAATAGATTCGGAGTGACACGATGAGAATGGGCTATACCACGGTGCCACCTAACTGGCGCCCGTCAGGACACCATTTAATAGCGTAGTTTCGCCTGCACACGCCGCTGTGCTCTCCACCACCACCGTCAGCACCACCACCACCGTCGTCGTCGTCGTCACTATCACCACCTACCAACGCTACCATCAGCAACCCCCCAATACGAGTAATGAAATTGTCCATGCGCGAGCCAACGGGACAACGCGGCCGCTCCGCGATCGAGCGAATGTGTCGTTGCGTGCCTTTTGCGCGCCGAGCCAGATTCGCGAGGATTTAACGGAATTTCAGATACACAAATGAATGCGGGCACACGGCTTGTAAACGGACAAT
This sequence comes from Dinoponera quadriceps, assembly GCF_001313825.1. Taxonomy (NCBI): domain Eukaryota; kingdom Metazoa; phylum Arthropoda; class Insecta; order Hymenoptera; family Formicidae; genus Dinoponera; species Dinoponera quadriceps. The sequence goes on from NW_014555795.1 coordinate 548,078, forward strand.
GGGAAGGCGATACGGGAGGTCGGCATAAACATAATGATAATTCGATGGGATATCAAGTGGAATTCCCGCGTCTCGACAGTATCCGTATTTGGTCTTCCCCCTCGGCGAGAGATTTGTCCGTTTTTTCGACGAACGAGGAGCAATCGTCGGGCTAGAATCGTCGCCAACTGGATTAACGTCGATGCGGAATGAGCTTGAAAAATTGTCCGAGATTTTCGTCACCGCGCACCCTTTCCATCTGTGTCTTATAAAAATGAATGAGAGGAACATCCTCGTCGCAACATGCGGAAAGTCCGCTAATAATTTCGCAGGCATTTTCCATGCATTTCCTGAAGAAATCGTTGCGAACTGCGGGAACAACAGCGAATAATTTATTCAGCGCTCTCTAAGGTACATCACATCTGAATATCTCTCGCCCTCCCTATGTCTCTCGCGGTTTCTCTGTCTCTAAAAAGTGTCAGGGATTAAATTCGCTGCATTATTCATTGTAAATGAGTTCCGCAGTAGATACGCAAACACGCACGTACGCAAATACCAATTAAACTTATAATCTCAAAACGTACGATCTCATGTGAAACTGTCCATACGTGCCATTTGCGTTCAGCGGCAGATTCGCGAGGATTTGCTAGAATTTCAGATACATAAATGGCTAACTATATGCACGTTCGCGATGGAAGTGGGCGAGCGCACGCACGGAACAGACAAGGTGCAAATAGATGTGTGATAAAAATGCAAATGAAACGACGAGTGAAGCGAATCACGAACGGTGAAACAAATATCGTGGGAAATGTATCTCGGTAGATTTATCGCCGTATTTACGCATTGCATTATATTCCCGTCGACTCGATTTATTAACTTTATTTACCGGCAGAAAATTTTTCAAAGCCGCGGCCGGCCACCGTTCGTATCCCGTTCGTTCGTTCGTTCGTTCGTTCGTCGGCATCGTGACGCAAAAACGGAGGAGGAAGCCGATCCTGTGAAGATGTCTTTGGCCCGTATTCTGAACTTTCGTTTATTAATAAAAATGCCTCTAATAGTGGCTTGGAAACCGTCTGATTGGATGAAAAATCACATTTAAGGCATTTTTCAATCAATAAAAAAAGAGTTCAAAATACAGATATACCTTCGTGTGCGGAAGATTTCACCCATAATTTTACATCGGAAAGCAGGTACGCGTTATTTCGCGCTCGAAATTGTTCCCATATACAGAGTGTTCCAGAATAACGAAATGCAACGGAGGATTTTTGGTACGAAGCGACTATCCATTTACCAAAATCCTGTTCGTGAAGAATAGTTTTGAAATAAAAGTTACTTAAAATTGTCGGATTAGCGTACTATTGTGTGTGCAATTATATTAGCACGGGTTGCACTTGAGTTAAGTGCAGCACCACGAAATGTCAAATGAGTCATGTTAGTTGGTCTCCTTCTATCTCACTAAACATTTTATTACGCAACTATGCGTAATAAATATTTGTATTATCGTAATAAAATATTTGAATTATCATATTTGAATTATCGTTATCTTGAATACATACTGTTTACACGAAAGAATTTTTTATCGATGTCACTGAAAGAATGACGAAAAATAAAATAATATGCCTAAACGTAGACAATTTTTTATAGAAAGTGTCATTATAATGTTCAAAAAATATTTGGCCTTGAAAGAATTCCAATGAAATGTTATTTATAACAAATGTTCGAAATACATATTTTGCGCCTCCATTTGTCCCGCGAATAAGATTTTCCTGCGCACACCGGGGCATTTCCGGTGCGACAACATTCGAACATTCGTTGTAAAATGACATTCCACCGGTTTTCCTCAAAGCCACAAATTTTTTGAACGTTAGAACGACACTTCATGGTTACACTTCCGACTTGCGTGCGATCAAGTACATTAATTTGACGATTTTAAACAGTTCATTTAAAAACTACATTTCGAACGGAATTTTCGTGAAGAAGAAGTCACTTCATTCGGCACCAAGAATCTCCAGGTGCGCTTTGCATGCGATTACTCCGGGATACCCTGTATGTGTGTACACATGTCACACATTCTCAAAAGTCTTACCAGGTTTCCGCGCGATCGCACACAACGCTCATCCGCATAATTCTCGCGTAAATCCAACACGTTTCCCCATTGCCTTATGATATTAAACGGAAGATATTACCGCTCTTTTTCCCGAAATACGCGCCGCACTGTGTGTTGACAAAATATGTGCAGCAACGGCCGTTTATGTTCCGCTCAAAAAGCCGTTTTGAATTACACATGTCGAATGGAAATTTCATTTTGACAACGTCATAAAACCAACCTTTGGCAAACATACGCCGGTAGCCGGGTTTTAATGACACGCTGAATTAATACGCGCATGACGCATCCCGCCTTTCCTTCCTTCCTTCCGTCCGTCTGGTTTTTTGCCACGAAAACCCACGCACATGTTAAATTTCACATATGAAGCTTTTGCACTTACCGCGGACCACTTTAATACGCATAAGATACAATTATTGCGTGCATCAGGAGGTGAGTCGGGCACGGGTTGTTTCTGCGATTGTCAAAATGCACGGCGTAGACAAAACGTTCGCACTTTCATCGCCCAAACGCGCGTCATGTTAATTACCTTAATAACGAACGGACTTCGTTGCGACTTCGTTATCGCGCCCGCGTGCAAATCAGACATGAGACGTCACTCGACTAGTTTGCTTTAGTTTCTTCATTAAGAGATATTCGGACCGATAAAGACCACACGTGTGATAGCCGCAAATAGTTATTTCTGAAGGAGAACGATAACGCATCGACGATGTCGTCGACATTATTATCCTCTCGCAGAAATAATTATTCGCACTATTATCCTGTACACAGAAAAAATGGATAATCCTGCTAAAATTATAATTGTTTTCGGCGCCAATCATTCTTTGCCGTTCTAAGAAAAAAAAAAGAAGGAGGAATACGTTTAATATAGAAATAAAAGCAATATAAAATTATTATCATTATCACTATATAGCAGCATTCGTTACACAAATAATTTTCCTGGCTATAATTATTTGCAATTATAGCCGCACATACCAAGCTTTTCTCTCGGTGCATGACTATTATTAGCCCGAATATTTCTTCGTGATCGAATATCTGGAAGTCTTGATGCTAGTTTTGCACCGATGAGTGAAATTAACCCAAGAGAAAAATGAAAATCCTATTGTTGTTAAATCTTTAAAATCATTGCACGTATAAACATAAAATTTCCCTCTAAAAGTATGGAGAATTTTTTTATTTCTTTCTGTGTAAAGTCAATATATTATTTTCTCTTATACCTTAAATTATCAAATCAAAAGAAAACATAATGAAAAGGGCCGTTAAGAACAAATGCACAGCTATTACAGTTGCAATGATTTAAATATATTAAAGTAACGTTAAACATATAACGATATTTTTAAATGTTTAACGTTACTTTGATACATTTAAATTATTGTACTCTAACAACCGTGCTTTAAATCTTAATGGCCTTTTTTATTGAGATCCTTTTTGACTAAATTATTTATTTTTAAACGTAATAATTGCAACAAATTATTTAAATTTACGTTTCTTGTATATTCCAAATTATAGTATTTATGCACTGGATGAGCGTATTTACAGATATCTAAGTAAAGACACATCAAAAAAGTTATTAAGTCTCATAGACTCAGTTTGCCAAACTAGTGGCAAAAAGTAAATATGCTTACGAAAGATTAAAGTAGTAATATCGTAAAATGCCGGATTTTCAGTGGCAATATTAAAAGGTCTCTACATATGTTTATCATTTACTGAAAAAA
>NW_014555795.1:551942-623036 GCF_001313825.1 Dinoponera quadriceps
CTTTATTTAACTATCTAAATAATAAATATTATTTTTGAGCGAAATTGAGAGAAACATATATACATATCCAATATTACAAATATGAAAATATCATTTATTAATTTTTTTTCCGTATTAATACTTTATTTATACGTCAGTTGAGCTAATAGAGGTGCACATACGTATATAACAGAAAGTAATATATAAACATTTAGATATGTGTTTTTCTACATGCATCGCGAGTATTACTATAAATTACAAATTTGTTATTGCTATATTTTCAAAACAAAACGTTCAATAATTTTGAAATTTTTATATAATATATATCTTTATATTAGTCCTTATTATCACCTTAATTTTTCACGAAAATCCTAAATGTGAGTTTAGAAGAAATAAAAATGGAAGTTAAAAATAGTACACAACCTCAAGGAATACATATGAAAAATGTCATCTTTAGTCGCGAATATCTCAGCTTTCGAATAGTCAATCGTTTTCTAATTGTCAATAGGTAGGTCATATTTAACATGGTTCAAGTTTCAACGAATTCTGAAAAAAGTCATCTCACGCTCCAACTACTTTCATTTGACACGTTCGCTACCAGCGTGACACACGTGTGACGCACCGATCTCCCACGAGAGCGTAACGTCACATACGCGTGGCAGCGGTAATTTTTCTTCCCACGTCCTCATAAACAAAGTTTCACTCGGGTGCATAAAAATAAACGCGTAATAGGTAGTCTGCAGGGACGATTTCCCGCATAGAAACCGCACAGTTGAACGTGTTAATCAATCAGCGTTTCTCACGCTAAGAGTTACTCAGAAATGGACAATCAAGAACGGTCGGAGATTCGGCGCTAAGTGGCGAGGAGGACGCTGAAAAGTGCGCGAGAAGGTGCTCGAGAGGTGCTTCCGCGCTCGCTCACTCAGGTCAAGAGAGAGTACGCCGAAGTTTCGAGAGTGATAAGATTACCGGTGAACTTTGAACGGCCTTGAAGTTGCGCCGCGGGTGAACTCGCCCGATGGCCAACAACCTCTCGTACGAGAAGCGCGATGATGACGCGTTCGATTTTACGCACAAAACAACGCACAGACGACTGGATAAACGGAGACGCGTTGCTCGAGGAACGATTAACCTTCCTCGACGGCGATCAACGCGCGCCGTGGGCCATCAGTAATCTTTAGCGGGTGTTAAAGCGACACAGATTTGTATTTATTCCGCAGGCCGGCGAGCTGCCGGTCGTTCACGGGCCGATCATGCGGCGGGGGTAAGTGGGGGCTGAAGGCGACGCGATACCAAGGCGGGCCGGCGCGCAGATTGCTGTCATCATCGTTCATTCTCATTATCTCTTAATTTTATAAGCTGCGCGGCCGGCATTCCGTGCATACACAACCCGCTGCCACTTGAAGTACGAAATTGCAACCTTTATTTTCTTTCGCCTCTCTATCCCGCGCATCCTTTCCTCCGCTTTGCCGTCTCCGACGTGCCACGCCTCTCTCCATCGTTTTCTCCCGTCAAATCGGTATGACGCGATCATTTCTCTCAGTCTTCATTCTGTAAACCTTCCTAATGTAAGCTTCTTTATTGATAACGAACGAGAGAGGAGGCAAGAAGATACACCGATCGTCCATTATGTTATACACGGAGAAAAACAATTCCGGTGCAACCGAATTTTCCCTTTGCGTGAGGACTGGATTTACCAAGAGTGCTTAAAATTCGGTTGTACGTTGGGACGAAAAATAGTTAAAAAATAAAAAAGTATTTATTTAGTGGATGCTAATAACATATTTACTTAAATTCATATTCTTGTGCTTGAATAGAATAAACGATTGCTTTCATAAAAGCTACGAATTTAAGAAAATTTATATCTTCTCGTTTGAGAAAAATGTTTCCTCAGTACAAAAACGTGTGTATTAATATAAATAAATATGTTAGTATCCACGGAATAAATATTTTTCATCTCTTAGATATTTTTCTCTCAGTGTAGAAGCGGAAAGATTCCTGTTCGGGAGATTTCTGCTCAGGCAATTGCTCACAGCTGTCTCAACCGAATTTTAACGCAGCTGAATATCCACACTAATGTGAAGCTCACTAACTGAAGCTTTTTCGTGCATTTTAGCCCTGAAAGTTAGTAAATAGGAACGTTAGAATCTGCCCATCTGAATCACACATCTGGCCAGAGTGAAAACGGAGCAATTCAGCTTCAATAGTTGACCTCGAGCAGTTGTGCTTGAATTAAGTAGAATCGGATTAAACGTTAACACTGTTTGTTCGAAAGTAAACCGATCTTGAATAAACATAAAGACGAGGACTGTCTTTAATTAATACGAATAGCGGAAAAATTATAAACGATTATATTAACGACGTTAACTCTAGAACGTCACGCTTCAGTGTACCACACCCATGCTATTGCTGAAATGCGCACCGTTTTTACATAGTGAAAGATAGAGAATCGGAATTGGAGGGGAAAAAACTTTTGTTTTTCCTCTATGACTCTCCATGCTACGCAACCAAATCTGCCGTTTAGTAGATGTTTAGTAGATGTAAGAGATGCCATTGAAATCTTACGTGTGCTACACCCGTGTGTGATGTAGGTACTTTTGCACCATATCATTATTTCTTATTTTTCCTGAAAAGTTACATCTTTCATCTTAAAAAAAAAAAACTATTCCTTTTATACAATATGGCTTCGTAAAAGAAACTATATTTTCTTGAAGCAAATAGCGTTTTTCGTGATTAAAAAATTCCCATTCAGACTTTTTCCAAAATTAACTTTCCTTTTAAACGTTAATCTGAATTACAGTGGCACAAACGCGTTCCTGATATTCTAGCGTTTAAATTAAGCACAAATATGTTTAATAAATGTCCATTTTTCGAGGAGTTATTAATAGTTGAAAGTAGTTGAGTGCTGTACAGTGTGGTGAAATTGGGACTCGCAGGAAGTGTGATATTCCAGGATTAATTATTATCCTATTCTACGGTTATTCTAAAGTTAAATATATTAAATATTATAAATATTAAATATTATCTTTAATTTAAACCCGTGTTATTTAATTTAAATCGTCTTTCATTTAAATCGTGTTATCCTCACGACTTCTTCATTGAATTTGACTTTAAGAACCAGAATTCAATGACCCGTCCTGGATACCGCGGATCTTCCGAGGATCTTCCGAGGGAAAGAGAAAGACGCTTACACTAATTAAGTCGAAGAAACGTATTGTGCACGCGAGCGGTCGGCCGATTTATTACGACCTACCGAGCGTTGAACGCGTTTCCGCTCAAGATTGATGTTTCTTCGCTTTGTAATTCCGACGGAAGACTGGAAACGCGTAAGAGCAACACCTACCCGTCCACCATCCCCACCGTCGTCTCCGCCAAATCACCCCATCGGTTAACCCCATCGCCGTATCAAAATACGATTAGCCCGCTTCAACGACGACGAGAGAAGTGTACTCGTCCACCTCACCTTCCCCGAGCATTTCCCTTCGTATTTCGCGCGTTATCGATCAATCTGTTTCGGTAAAAGGAGAAATGCAGGCGGGGGAAGCCTCAAAGAGCCCGACGTTTCGTAATTGGAGCTTTCCCCGCTTTTACCCGAAGTGAAGAGAAATTCTGCAAAAAAGTTCACTTAAGAAAAATGTTCAAATATCAAAGGAGGATCTCGGCGCGTGTGTATCGGTGATGACGACGATGACGACGATGACGACGACGGCACGTCGTTGTGAAAAGCGACGGGGAGTCCTGAGAATGAGATGTTTCCCCCGGATGCTCGTGAGTTATCGACGACCGTCGCAAATTTTAAATCTCGCACGTGGAACTAAATGCGCGGCGCTGCTTGCAAAATGATCGATTCTCCCGCGATTCATATTTCCGCTGAGAAAGGAAGAAGGAAATAGTCCCGGCTAAAAGATACACGGCGGATAAACGAATAAAACATACACGGCGGTGTGTACTTTGTAAATATATTAGTTTGAAGCGCTAACGCCGACGCGTGAATAATCCCCCTTTAGCCTTCCGGAAGACGCATTTTTCTGGATGCGGCTGACAGTCTGTTTAGTATTCCAAACCGCGTGGTCGGGAGTCAAGACGATTAATTATGCCGGTTAATTATCTCACGAGGACTAATTTTCTATCCTCTGTTTGCGATTAATCATGCAGCTTGTCACCGTGGCAAATACCACCCCAACTTTTCGTTTTGCGCGAAATACCGTAAAACACGCGCGCGCGCACACACACACACACACACAGCACTGCCGTTAAACGATATTAATCACGAGTCGCAACACTTCTTTCGTTTGCGTTTTACCAACTCTGCATGCCGCAAACGAGAGAAAAAGAGAGGCGAAGGGGGGGGGGAGCATATTTTTAAAATACACAGATAAAACACATTCCAAACGTATCGCTGACAAATATGCAACAATAAAGGACGAGTTTTTAATTGAAGCGATACGCGCGCCGCACCAGGAAATTAGCGATTGAAATGAAACAGATCCCGAACGCGCCCCGGCGAATTTCCATTTGTCAGCGATCGCGTAAAGTGACGTAATTCCGCGCGAAGATCTCGTTTCGCTGAAAATCCGCGAGACCGCTAGTTGTCGATAATTTCGAGCGAGCCGTTTCGACGATGATGCGACCGGAGAAGGGGGTGGGGGGGGAGGTGAGGGATTAATGCTCCGGTGAGATCCGCTCTCTCGTTTACCGGTCGTCTCCGCTTGCGAATAAGTAAGACGCGAAATCCCATAGTTTCGCAGCCGGTACGTGAAGGGAACCCCCCGCGGAGGACATCTCCCGTGTTTCGGCACCCTGTCGTGAGGACAAAAGCGAAACGACCGCTCATGCGGAGAGGAGGAGGACGGACGGACGAACGAGTGCGCGAGGACGATCCGCGGAAAATGAAGTCAGCTCTCTGTTCCATCAAGCGGCCGTCAGGGAGCCAGCCGCCAGTACCGCTCTCGCCTGGCGCCTGTCTGACGCCCCCTTTCTGCCCCCTCCTCGCCCTTCCCACCCTCTGTCCTCTGTCCGAGATATCCGAGACGAACGGGACACCCTGATTAAAACGCCAACTCCCGGGATATCGAGCTCCGGATTCGAGCTAGTTTTCTCCTCTCTCTCTCTCTCTCTCTCTCTATTTCTCCTCTCCCCTCTTCTCTCTTTCTCTCCCTTAGCACCGTCTTCCTTTCTCACCTCCGCCACGGTGTCCACCTTCGGAAAGTAAATATCGGCAGGGAACGGAGAAACTAATTATAGTTTTCTCAGAACAGCGACGGGTCGCACGGACGTTTCCGCGCAGTCGAATGAAAAAGACGCGGCTTAAGGTTTCACTTGCTATTGAAATCGCGAAAGAGGGTGTACTCGTAAAATAGAGGAGCGGCCTAAGATCGCTCGCGGGATTAAAGGTGGAATATAAAAGGAGCCCGAGACAGAGACCGATTGCGGGCGTTCCGGGAAAATATTTTTCTACGCTCGTCTCGCCTCGTTTTCTTCGAGATACCGCGGGGTACCACGAGTGCGCGCATGCTCCCGTCACGATTGCAGCGGAATTATATCGTTTTATTAAGAGAATTACGTCTTATACATTTTCTCCCGCGAACGAGCGAGCAAACGGCCCGCTCCTCGGCGAAGATTCCGTTGGACGGCGCCGAATTTCCTCGTGACGTTCGAGAAGCGCGACTTCTCTCGTGCAATCGAGGCGGCTGGTCCATGAATTTATTTTCTTAAGAATCTTCTCAAATTTTAACGGCGCATTAATCGAAACACAATCTATACTTCTGTAAAATTGTAGAAAAGTTGGCGATACTGAAGTAATTAAAGCTGAAGCTGAGATAACTAAAATCAAAGTTACCATTGTTTCATGTGTCGCAGATAAAACAGCGGCTTCTCACGTTTTTAATTCCAGTGATCGAGCTGCTCTTATGGTTTTAATAAAAAAACAAAGAGACGATAAAAGAGACTTGTAAGAATGTTATTAAAGAATTACAAGATGGTTATCTAGTTTTCCAGAAATTGATATGTAAAGTACACAATTTTTAATCATCATTGAAGTATGTAAAAAAATAACTTGTAAAGATTCGTCAAAATATTGTACACATTATATTTCCCTTTGTGCCTCTTAGTTTAGGCATCCTTCTAGAGACAGAATTACCGCATATAATTTAAATAAGACGGAAAAGAAAAAGATCAGAGCAGAAAACATAAATTCACGGTACAGCTATAAAATTGCGTGCATAGTGGAATTTCGAAAGGTAGTCGGTGATCAAAATCCACGTAGTTAGAGAACTGGTCTTCCAACATTACGTAAGTTTGATTCTCTCTCTACACTGTCAGGACTCTGTATAATAAATTACGTTTGTAAACATTTAACACAGACTGATCGAGTGTCTTCGTGTTCGATCGACCATCCTAACGGTATTATCACGGACCGACCACCTTAATTACACGCGACAGACCGGAAGAACGTCGCCCGTCCCTTGTGCGTTCGCGCGAGCGAGCGAACTTGTTCAATTGATCTCGCGTAACGAACGCAATAAATAAACGTTCAACCAAGAGCGTGCTGTTTTTGAATCGATTTACCACACAGTGGATATACATATAAATATGTGTGTGTGTGTGTGTGTGAAATATAATTTTGCGATGCGCAGGATTTTCCAAGCGCGAGCAATTCGAGATCATCGGCCCCGCCTAACACGGTAGACCGACGCGCGCGATGTAGCATGGCCTCGCTGTTATATAGGTGTGCGTTATGTTTGCACTGTAATTTTCCACCCAACTCGTCGGCGCTCCCGGTCGACGGCGGAGCCACCCGACCATCCACCCTTCGCTCATAACGCTGAAATAACACCCCACGCAGCCGGCGCGCCACTCGTGGTATGTGTTTATGAGTGCCTACATCCGAACGCGCGCGGAACGCGTGTGTATACCGCGGCTCGTGTGTTATTTATATAATTGCTCAATAGCCTCAATTACGGTCCTTATTCAATCATAATCATCCTGCGGTGTTATTTGCGGACAAGCCCAGCTGATTGTAAACACTCGACTAGCTCCGCGGGCGTCCCGCTCGCCCGCCTCGCTCACCCGCTCTCGCGCTTCCCGACGGTCATCGTCGCTGACGATCAGGCGCGAGCAGCCGCCTTCGGCAAGAATTACCTCTTCATCATGTCGCTCTCATCGGCGCGTGGGGCCATCGGAACAAACGCTCATCGAGCGCGAATCGACCGTATCGCGTCGCAACCCCCCGCTGAATTCAACCGCAGTTTGAAACGCGATCGTCACCGGCGGTTGTCGCGCGCGATCCGCGGATTCCCCATCCTTTCATCGGCCGAATCATCGTCCGTCGCTTCAGGGTTGAAAGGACGAACGAATCTATGCGCTCCCCCTCTCCCTCGTTTCTCGAAGAGCATCGTTCGCCGCTCCGCCTTCCTTCCGCACGTGTCGTCGACACGTCAACGAGGCGGAATGCGAGAGGCGGCGAGCGATATTCTCCCCCTCAGCGGGGGTGGAACCGAACGTGCGTTATCTAGGAGCCCGGGCGCCACGGGTTACGGATCTAAAGTAAAGTGCACGTCCCTCTAGGCCATCACCACCCCTCGCGTCTGTCCTGCGCGAGTATCGCGAAACGGCCCTCCCTTTTCTCTATCTCTGACCGCACTGTCGCCATCTCCGTAAAGTGGACACATCCTAATTCCATCAAGAGGGTGAAATAATCGCGAGTGTCGAGCAGCAGCGCGCGAGAGCGACGCCACAACCGTCGTCGGATACCTGCAGGAAGAGAGAGAGAGAGAGAGAGAGAGACGCGAAATGCGCCTGGCACGGTCAGAGCTAATCGAGCTAACTTCCCTTAAGACGGATATTCCGTAGCGCCAACGTTTTACACTTCGTTTTACACGAGCGAACGGTGACGGGAAGTGCATATGCAGCTGCTTTAACTCGATCATCGGGGAAGCTGAATTCGCGCTTGCAAATGCAGCAGTCAAACCTGACGATCAATGCTATAATTGTTTTTTGTTCGGGTGAGACAATAAAAATAGCTTCAATGCTGCTCGCATTTTGGTCGTTATCTTCTCAATGACATATCTTTTATCTACAGTTATAACATTGCGAAGGTTCAACAAAGTTATTATTATTGTCGTCGTCGCGACGTGAAACAATCAACGATCGGATTTTTACAACTTTCTTTAATTATATTCATGAAGCAAGTGTACCGTATTAAATTAATCATTAAATTTACGTCATACGATAATTTTTTCGTCGGCACCAGCGACAAATTTATTCCAAAACCTTTACGTATCGGCCGGCGAAGTTGCTGTCAAATTTACGCTCGCTTTATTCACCCGGCTTCGATTTCTCGCATCTGTCGCGGCTGCTACATTACGATCGCGTAACGACTATTTACGACGACGCTACATTCACCGCCGAATCTCGTAACTGGATTTTGTTAATCACGAGCGCAACGAAAACAGTGGTTTCTGCGCAAAAACAAATGAAAAGGAGGGACGGCTGAGAGGCTCGTTTTGACGAAAGATAATAGGGGGGAAAAACCGGGCGGGAGAGCGAGCGAACCGCCGGCGAGGAGCTCTGCTTGAGTTAAATTAAAAATACATTCTTTTCGAACGAGCACCTAAGACCGTCCCTAGACGTCACTTATAAATTCCTGGCTGTCGCATGCGGCCATGCATTCGGAGGAAATTACATCTCAATGAATCCCGCGCTCCATTATCGCCTATGGACCGTTCCGGCCGCAAAAACCTCACCTCGGGCAGACGTCTCTTTATTACGCGTCTCTCACGTCCGATTATATTTCTTTTTTCTCGCGAGTAACTGCCGCCGTTGTCGATAGACACACGGGGAGAAACAATTCCGGGCGACAGCGAATTTCCTCTTTGCTGTCGCAGCGAATAAATAAATACAGGGCGTTCCTTAAATACCGTACATTTTGGGAGTTGACTTTTCACATCTTTTTATGAAGAGAAATGAACACACGTTCGCACGAATTTCTCTCTATAAAATGACCTCCAAGGTCAACTCCTAAAATACCGCACGGTGCTCGAGAATCACCCTGTATATTCGTTGATTCGCCACGACGAAATTTGCCGCTCCTCGAAATGATTTTTCTCCGTACACAGATAACTCCTTCCGCGGTGGTCAACAAGTCGCGATAGCGAAATTTTATCGAAGCGTCGCGATAAAGTCGCAATAACAAGTGACGACTGTGAAAACCGTTAAGCCGAGTGTAAATCACTTTGCACGACGGTGATGTTGCTACAGTGCCGGTGATAATAACTTTACATGCATATCGCTGCTACTATTGTTTGAGTTGAAACTAGAAGAAGATATACAGCCGAATCACCGAAATGATTAACTTCGGTGAGATTTCTCTCGCTCACCGCGCGCAATCTTCGCGAAAGCGAGCGTCGACGTTGCGGCTAACTTGAGGAAGACGACGATCGATGCGCGATTATCCAGCACGCTCGACGAGGCGTTTCAACAAAGCACTTTTCTAATTGTTTTCGAGGATGCGCGCGTACAGGGTGTGGACAGCGCGAGCCTCTTAAATCGTCGAACAAATGGATGAGACCTCTTACCACGTTGGTTTGAGGTTTCAACGGTGGTCGTATGAAACTAATTGCGCGATTGCGAACTTGGAAGCTGAAGTAATTAAAATCAAAGTTAACACTATTTACACAGATACGAATATATCGCAGATATAAAAGCGGCTTGCGATGTGACATTTTTAATTATAGCGATCAGATTACTCTTATAGTTTTAATAGAAAAATAAGAAGAGTATAAAAGAGACCTGTAGAAATATATTTTTTTTTTATTACAAAGTCATTGATTGTTTAATTTTTCAGAATTAGATATGTGAAGTGCAAATTTTTAATAACGATTGAGATATATAAATGCTAACTTTCGAAGATTTGGCAATGTTGTACGCGCTATATTTTCTTTTGTGCACCTTGATTAGGTATCTTTTTATAGACGGAATAATTAAATTTTTTTTTATTACAAGAATATTGCAACTGAGTCAGAATTCATCTAATAACCTATCTATAATATAATACTACGTGTTTATTGGGGTATAATTCATCGGTTATTCTCTATGTGGTTATTCTCTAACTACAAGAACACTTTCTTGACTAAATCAATAGTTGACTAAATCAAGAGGTTTCGTTCTCTTGAGTCTAGAATAGTTAAATAACACTAAAGATTTATAATCAATACGTAAAAATGCAAAAAAATACAAAAAATATAGAAAAATCCGCCATCATGATTATTTCTCTAATAACGTAAACATATTCATGTACATCCATCGGGAAGTACTTATGATATATTCACAAACATAAGCAGTATGAACAAGAACAGTCCCGGCAAAATTATCACACGTCAAAGTGCGAAAAACGATTATTTTTTCATAAATTTTTGAACATTATATAAATTTGATTCATATTCCCTTACTATATAGTGTCAAAGTTACCTATCGTGTTTGTAAACTTTAGCACAGATTTGTTGGGCTTCGTGCTGTATCAACCGTTACTTTCCTAACAATATTGTCACATATCAACTACCTTAAGAATAGTTTGTATTTACTTAGATGGCCTACAAACTAATAAAGACTTATTTTGATGATATCGCCACTTATTAACTTCTTCCTCGAATGTTTAATTCTACACAACAATTTAATTTTAATGCTCGAACAATCTATCTTGATGCCGAAGCAGCGAAAACTGTTGGATTGTTCAAGGCATTGTCATGATTAAAGTTCCTACTATAAATTATATTGTTAAAATTGGAGTAAAACATATTTTGCTGTTTCAGCTCTTATCGTGTTGTAGAAAATTAAAGGTTTAATATGGGACGAAAATTTCGGCTCGGAGTGACGCTCAAATGCTGCCGGATGAACGCGCGACACACGAGTGTTCTCGCGATGAATGAACGGGGAGTTCGTCGAGCTACGATTAAATTACGACGTCGTTTCCTGTATCGCGCTGTAGCGCCGGATAAAACACGCCGTGTGGGAGCGCGCATATATCGAGGAGATATCAGCCGGGGCAATCGTTGAACTTTCTCGGTGCCCCTAGCAATGTCTATCCGTTGTATCGCGTATATGATTCTCCTCGCCGCACGCTATTCCGATTGTACTTCGGGAGTTCTTATTTTAACCCCGTGTCGACGGCATGATCGAAATCGCGCAAGCACGACTTACGTATCGTCAGATCGTCCGACTCGAAATTTCCGGCCCTATGTTGAACCTTGATTCTACAACATAGTAGGAGTTAAGATAGCAAAAGATCCAACCTTAATTCTAATAATATAATTTACTCCACCGATTATATGTTGTAATCGATTTAAAGGCACGCTTTTAAATTCTCAGCATTCAACGGCGGGAGATAGAAAATACCCGAGGATTAACGGAAAAAAAATTTATCATTTCTATAAATATAAGAGAGAGAGAGAGAGTGTGTGTGTGTGAGGGATAAACGAGAAAGAGGGGAAGAATCACCAATACCTGAGTCGAAATTTTGACTCCATGTTAAACTTCTAATTCTGCAACATGTAAGCCAAGATAAATAGACTCAATTCTAACGATATGATTTACTCCTACTTTAATCACGACGATGTCTTCAATTTCCTTTTTCGCTATTTTCAGCGTCGAAATACGCTTTAAATATTCACACGAATTTATAAACGAATTAGTATCGTACTTATATTCGAGGTAACATTAAAATGTGTGAAATCTGTGGAATTAAAGGTTCAAGAAAGAAATTAACAAGTGTAGTATCGTCGAAGTAGATTTCAGCTAATCTACAGGTCATCTAAGTAGACGCGAACTGTCCCGAAAAGCACAAAAATAACATCAAAACGCCGACTCGAGCACGTATCCCGAGACTGAATGAGAAATATAATCACAATAAGGAATAGTAATTGCCCGATACAATTAAAGTGCGAAAAATCCAACGAGCTGCGATCGTCGAGATCGTCGAGATGTAATCCGCCGATAATCGAGATAATTAATTCGGAGGGGGAAGCGCGAATTGACGAAAATAGTCGCCGTGTCGAACGCACGTTTCCCTTCTCCTGCTACTCCTCCTCCTCGGTTGTCCGCGTGAAGGTTTTGGTTTACGGGTGACGGTGGCGGAATCGTAACAGGAGCTAAATACGAGAGTATCGGATAAACCGCGTGTAAACGGAAGTCGGATTTCTAATTAAAACCGGATGACCCGTGAAAATAGTCGACGGATAGTGTTCACAGGCGCCGCTCGGTGCACCGAGCGTAACCCGCACCTAATCCGAGAACCGCGTTTAACGCAAAATGCCCCATATACCGAAATTCCAATATGCAATTACGCGACGACGTTCGAGACACGCGGACGCAGAGAGATTAGTCGACTGCGAGGGCGAAGCTGTGAGAAAAGCTTCAGATCGACGACACTGACATGATATCGTGTCATATCGTGAAACACAGCAGTTTTTCTTGGCGAGACGAGCTCTCGAAAAGCAGCGATGTCTCATCGGTGTTTCGGCTGTGAGTTTTGAATCTAATATAATCTCGTTCGAGTAAAGACAATGGCGCACAGAAAAACGCACAAGCGATAAGATTTAACATTTTGACGACCGCTCGACGTGGTGTGTTCACGGAAAAATGTTCGTCCATCGCCTATTGTAGATCTGCGCGCTAAAAAGAACAAAATATCTGAAAAATATCTATTCACTGGGTAAATACACTAACATATTTACTTAAATCTCTCCCCATTTTTTTTTATTTAAATAGAATAAACAATTATTTCCGTAAATAGATTAATTAATTATATATAGATACATTATTAGTACTCTTCGAACTAATATTTTTTTCTTTGCGCAGAATTTGCTTAAACTACGGTTAAAAATGAAAAATCTCCCTGTCACGTTGTGAAGAAATATTTGTCGATAATAACACAGTCGACAATTCAATACTATGGAATTTATATAAAAACAGATTTACGAATTTGTACACAAGGAGGATTATTTCGGTAAAAATTTATCTGTCCTTTGTATACGTTATTACATTGAAATTTATACACTAATATATTAATATTTTCTCGTGAATAAAATAAATAAAATTTTATCTCTTTACGATCTAAGCGAGCAGTCAAATTTTATCGACGGCATACGAAAATTCCTCGCCGACGAGTGCGGTGGTCGAAGTGTTGAATAGTGGATTAAGTTCTTCCATGTGCCCAAAAAGATAACGAATCGAGATTTCAACCGAGTTCCAACATGAAATTCGACGAAACGCGATAGCAAAGATTTCATTCTCGCGTCTATCCGGCTGTCCGTCGGATCGCGAATCGACAACCTGTTTTCTACTCCTCGAAAACCTCTTCGGCGGAAGGCGCAAAAGGGTGCCTATAACGTCACGATCCGTTCCGTTGCGCGAGAGGATGTCACGCGTTTCGCGAAACAATTCGATTTGTCTTGCAGACACGCGGCGCGCCCGATAACGATCTCGATTACTCCTACCCGGGGCGCTGCCTCGCTCATGCGATTAGAATTGATCCTAATTACGCCTCAGTGTAAATCCCGTATTAGAAGACTGCGATACGGTAGGACGCGCGACGTGTACTTCGGCTGTTCGGAGAACTCGAACACCATTACCGGCGTCAGATCTATTTAATTGTTGCTAATGCCAGTTCTAATGATCCGTTTCCAATCTCCAATCCGACTGCAAACCCGACCGGATGGCGCCGTCGCCGATCCTCGCCCGGCTCGATATAAATCAGAGACATACCGGGCGTAAATTTCTCCTTTCGCCAAGTAGAGTCTCGCGAAGCGTTAAAGATTCACCGGCGAGAAAGGCACGGGAAAAACAAGAACGTGAACCAAGAGAAAATCTCAGCCCTTACGTTAAACCTTTAATTCTACAACGTAGTACGAGCTAAGATAACAAAATAGATTTAATTCTAATGGTTTAATTTACTCTCACATCGACCATGATGATGTTCAAAATTCCCGTTTTCGTTGTTTTTACAGTCAAAACAGCTCGTTTCGAATGCCCGTGCGAATTTGATAATTGAAATATCGAGAGCATTTGTAGCTTCAAGATAACATTAAAATTAAATCTGTACACAGAGAAAAGAATTAATACCAAAATTCAAGACTCAAATTCTTATATATCAGCGCAAACATATAATTTTATGTAAAAATAAAACTTACTCTTATATGAAGAAATTCTATATACTCCCGCTAAAAATAGATTTATATTATTCAAGAATACTTTTCATGAATTGGGAGAGAAAAATTTTGAATAGAAAGAACGATGTTTTCAAGCAAAGAATTGTATTAGTTTGAATATATCGTTCTTCCTACCTCATACTTTTCCTCTTCATTCATAAAAATTATTTTTGAACCTTTAGTTCCACAGATTTAATTTTAATGCTGCTTTGGATAATCTATTTTGACGCTAAAACAATGAAAAGGGCAATTTAAAACATCATATCAGGGCCAAAGTAGGATTAAATTATATTATTAGAATTGAAATAAAACTTATCTTCTCTTATTATGTTGTAAAATCAAAGATTTAAAGGCCAACATTTCGACTCGGATACTCACGTAAATATAATCGAGAAATTATCGAAAAATATCAATAGCATTTGTAACTTCTCAACAGCATTCAAATTAAATCTGTAGAATGAAAAGTTTCAGGAAGAAGACAACAAATGTATTATCGTCAAAGTAGGTGTTTGCTAGTCTCACAGGCCATCTAAGTAGGCGCAAGATATCGTTAAGAACGCCAAAAGCGATCAAAATATTTCAAAGTTGTATCCGAGACAAGATGAGCCCCACTCTCTAAAAACCAAGAGTATCTGACTTTCACGCGAATCTACGCGAATCTTTTTACGCGTTTCCTTCGCACGTCGAGTTACAAAGAATCGGCACGTTTGCGTTAACGCGTCTCGCACCTCGAATCTTTCCGAAACGGTTCCATTTAAGGCTCAGGATAGCTCGTAAAGGAGCGGAGCGATAATAACGTAATCCGCGTTTGCTTCGGCGCGCCGACACCGTCTCGGCCGTCTCTACATCCCACGTGGAATCAACTGGACCGGTCGTCGCGAGTCCGTCGTCGGCGATAGCTTTGTTTAATCGTCACCTAATGGCTCTAATGTCCCGTTTTAACCCTTCGTTCGTCCAAGGGGGAGTTGCGGCATAGCCTTTACCGGAGATCTAAGCTTGCATCGAGCGTAAAGCCCGATCTCTACGGCGAAGTTCTTGGCTCAGCCTCGCTTTGACGTCTGTGTAGGATCAACTCGATTGTTGAGTCAGCGAATTGCCGTTCAATGTTTGCGGAATGTACATCGATCGTCGTGCGTTTATAGCCGCGGATCACGGTGGCGCCCACTCCCCCCTCCCCTGATATATATATAAAAGACGCTGAAATCCGATTGATCGAGCTCGACGTTAATCGCAACGCGAGAATACGTTGGTGGTAGCAGGTGCAAGCCGAATGCACACGTCGTTGTGTATTCGGCGGATTATTAATATAAACGTCATTAATTAGAGGCCGTTTAAGAGGTGCTCGAAGGATCAAGCAAAGGGCTACCGGAACCAATGAAGAGATTACAATCACGGGTACTTTCATAGAGCTACTGAGCGTCACGAGACTGCCGTCGCACATGCGAAATAATAAAGAATGCACATCCGGAACGACCCGATTCGGAATTTTGATGCCACTTTAACGCTCTTAAGGGTATTTTGTATTTACTTAGGTAGTTTGGGGATTAATAAAAATTGGTTTTGACAATACTGGCACTTGTTAACTTCTCTCTTGAACCTTTAACACGATTTTATTTTAATACTACCTGAAACAACATACTTTGACACTAAAAGAACGAAAATGGAAGTTTAAGACACCGTTATCGGGGTTAAAGCAGGGGAAAATTATATTACTAGAATTAAAATTGAATCTATTTTGCTATCTTAGTTCTTACTGTGTTGTAGAATTAAAGGTTTAAAATAGACGGTTCATAAATTTATCTCCTTAGAAATCTTTTCAAATTTTAACAGCATATTAATTGTAACGCGATTTATACACGCGTAAAATTAGAAAAAGATCGACCCTACTAAAACTGCGATAATTAAAATTAGCACACTATTTATATGTATCACAAATATCACGGCTTCCGATATCACGTTTTAAAATTTAGTTTTAATGGAAAACGAGAAAACGATAAAAGGAACCTGTAGAAATATTATCAAGAAATTATAAAATCGTCGATCATTTAATTTTTCAGAAATTGATATATAAAGTACACAATTTCTTATAGCGGTTGAAGTATATGATAAGTAACGTGTAAAAATTTGGCAATATTGTATGCGCTATATTTTTTCCTTGTGCCTCTTGGTTAAATATTTTTCGAAAAATAGAATGATTGGTTAAGTATTTTTCGAAAGATAGAATGACCTTAAAGATCTCATAATTAATACAAAAATGCGAAAAGTACGGAAAAATCCGACGTCATTTCTCTAGTAATGTACATTCGTATGTGCGTTCATCGGTACATATCATATGTTCACAAATATGTGTCTAACACGATCAGTTCCAGCCAAAAGTATTACGCATCAAAGCGCGAAAAACAATTATTTATTTATTTCATCATGAGTTTTTGAATATTATATAAATTTTATCGATATCCTCTTGCTACGGTGTCAAAGCTATATATTATAAATCATGATTATAATCATTTAGCACAAATTTGTTTAGCTTCGTATTATATTAACTAATTACCTTTCTAACAGTATTATTACGGGCCAGCCACTTTAATATAGCGCCAGAATTTTGATTCAGGGAACGCCGCGTCTCGTAGCTTTGTGTTTCGCTTCTGTCGTGCGAAATGCGCACGCCTTTTTTAGAAGGGCAATTTGCGACGGGAAAAAGTCAAACATCCGCAAGATTGATAAATTTATCGAATTTTCGCAACACGAGTAACATGGATATGGACGTGTCTCGACATATTTTTTCGGTATCTCGGCATATTTTTCTTATATTTCAACATCTTGACGTATCTTGACATATCTTGTTGATTTCAGAATAACTCGCGCTTCTCGAATCAGGCGATCGTCTCTTGCCTCAAGTATTTCATTTAAAGTAATAAAATGTGTTCAGCTTGATTTTTTAGCTGATCTATTTCAAAAGTGAGCTATAGTCACGAACACGATAAATTTGCAATTCTCCGAATCATATTGGCGATACGGATCGCCGTTCACAGCGGTTGCAGCCGAGGCTGCCGGATTAAAGCGTGGAAGCAGGTCTCTGCCGGCGCATCCGACACGCGAGGCTCTCGCTGCTTAGTGCAGCTTAATCCTTTTTAATTAAATGTTCTTTCGATCATCCTCTTTGCTACCGGAAACACACCCCCTTGAATGCTTTCGCAAATAAACCCGCCATTGTTCGCGACAAGCGGTGGGCACGATCTCGCGTACACGAGAGCCGGGCCGTCGAGAACGAAGAGGACATCCGGTGTTATGAATTTTCCTCGAAAGTTAATCGTGCTCTCACATACCTTAGCCAGTGCCGCTTCGTGAGAGGCGTATGACAGCAAATGGCGTCGTATTGATCGGCCACCCACACTATCAGGATTATGTAAAACGCAGTGGTCGTGTCGTTGAAGAACTCGGACATGAGCGCCTCCATTCCTGAAAAAGAAAGGCGGAAGGCGTCCGATGAGTCGCAATCGATCGATCCGGAGTTCTCCGTAATCTTCCGTAATCATTCATCGAAACCGCGGCCGCTTCTGCCGCGCGCTTTCGAACCGCGCGGAACGTTTGAAACTCGTCGAATAATACAATACGGCGAATTTCAAAACGTCGGTAAGATAATCGACACCCGCACAGGTAATCGAAAACTATCGAACGGTGAGCGTGTGTCCTACTAATGAAATAGTTTTCGCGCAATTAAAACTTCGAAAGAGAATGTGAGGTGGAGCGGCGCGCAAAATCCGTTCTGTGTGAATTCAACACCGACACACGACCGCTTATATCGTTAAAACGATCGCACCGGCCGTTTTTATCGCGTCGCGGACTTTGATTCTCACCTGCCGAATCAAACATTAGCGCGAATGGAGACATATCCAATAGCGCAATGAGATCACAAATGAAACAGGAAGACGGAATTTTACGCGTGTCTCATGTGTCAAACGTGCGTAATATTCTTCCCGCTTCTTTCAATTGAAATTCGTCGAACGCAATTAACTCGGTTCGTCCCGTAATCCAAAAGTACGATTCTCTCCTCCCTCCCTCCACCCTTCCTTCCCAAGACACGACAACGAGAACGAAGAATAACGAATTATTCTCTCTCTCTCTCTCTAAGTATATTTGCTAGCGTGTTTCCTAATGAATTGTAACGATACGAATACCCATGGGAGGCCGTGCGGAAATAACAAAAGTATTCCAGGGTGCGCCTTGGCCAGGTCACGAATGTGCGAAACGACCGAGTTAAAGTACGTTGGCTCGAGGCTTGATTAACGACGCTGAAAGTTCTCTCTCTTCTCTCACGAAATTAATATCAAACGTGTCTTCGGTATCATTTAGCGAAATTTCGACTCTCGTTGAGATCCAGCGATCGCGATCGGACGTCGAGCTGAAGCTTCTCTCGGCAAAAAAGAGCACACACCAACGTAATTTAACACGTTCACTACTAAATCGATCGCCGTCACCCACATGTGACGCACCGGTCTCTCAAGAGATATATAATCCTCCCGTGCTTATACAAACAAACTAGGTCCGTCTTACATAATTATATTAAAAAAAAAAAATACAGCCCGAGTGAAAATGTTGGACCTATATTAAATGTTAGTCTCTACAACAAAGTGGAATTAAAACAGCAACGTAGATTCAATTCTAATGATATAATTTATTCATATTGTAACAATGATTACGTCTTAAATTTCCATTTCATTATTTCCAGCGTCGAAATAAATTATTCTGAATACTTATTTAATAGCATAGTAACTCGATTCAATAGTAGACACATCGAGAGTATTTAGTATTTATTTAAGTAGGCGTAAAGTATCCTTAAAGTAGTTGGTTTGTAACAATATTGTAAGAAAGGTTTACCGTTAGAAATGATTAATGCAAGACAAAGAAGCTCGACAAATTTGTGCTGAATGTTTATAAACGCGATTCATGATACATCATTTTGACACTATAAGAAGAGAATACCGATCACTAACATAATGCTTAGAAACTCGTGAAGAAATCATCGTTTTTCGCGCTTGACGTATGATATCTTTAGCTGGGACCGCCCATGTTAAACATATGTTCGTGAATATATCGTATCCCCCTTCCCCCCATCACCTTTCTCCCCGCGATGGGCGCACTCGAAAGTTGCTAAACGCTGCTAAAGAGACCCGATATAGAACCGTCATCAAACTATACTTTATCAATTTCGGGGAAGTCAAACCGTTTGGTCAAGATTTTTTTGTAGTTTTTCAAAAATATCTCTACAAGTCTCTTTTATCATCTTGCTTTTCATTAAAACAGTAAGAGTAATTCGGTTGGTGGAACTTAAAAACGTGATATTGGAAATCGCTTCCGTACCCGTGACACACGTAAACACTGCTAACTTCGACTTCGATTATCTCAGCATCGGTGCGGCCGCATTTTTTCCGTCAGATTTCTTTTTCGGTCAAATTTTACATGCGCTTAGATCCTGCGTATGCGTTTCGATTAATATGCCGTGAAAATTCCAAGAGCCTTCTGGAGAACAAATTCACGAGCCGTCTTGAAAGCGCCGAAGCGGCGTGAAAAGTTTCGACTGAAGTTGCTGGATGAACCCTGCCCCAGCGAACGTGTTAAAAAAGGAAGAAAAACACACGCGAAGAACGGCTCGACGCGAGTTATTCCGAGATAATTAGACCGAGCAAATGATTCACTCGAGGCTCGGGTCGAAGGTCGCGCGCGAGACGGACAGAGCAAACATGGCCACGGGGACGCGGCAAAGGAAGGACCGAAGGATCGTCACCCTTTGTTTGCGTTCGAACCAACGCCACGGCGGTGGTGCGCGCGGGTGTATATTCGAGAAAGAGCCGGAAAGCTCTCTCTCTCTCTCTCTCTCTCGGTTTTTGAAGAAATGCGCGCATAAGTCGCAAGAGGGTAGACGCGCACGTGTATTATGCGAGCGATAGCGAATCGTGGCAGTGCTAGATGAAGGCGAGACGCGGGCGAACGGCGAGGATGGATGGTCCCGGGACTAAGGGTGCGACGTTAGATAATTAGTTTCGCGATCGGACGCGCGCGAGGGACACGAAAAGAAAACAACGGGCCGCGGGAATGCTAATGAGCGGGCTCGTCGTCCCCCTCGCATCCCACTGAATGTACGCGACAAGATACAAAGGTACAAATCGACCGGCAGACGTGGCCCGACAGCGCTCACGGCGCTGCCTCGACAACGTGAGAAATTGCTTCTTAAGGGAGCGAGGGCGGCCGATTGTCTCGGTGAAGAAAAGAAAATCACTTATGCCGCTATTGTGACGATGCGATGCGACGTATCCCCAACGTCTCGCTCGTTGGAATTGCGCGCGGTCGCAGTCCGTATCGAATTATAGCGTCTTCACGGCGCCCATAGATTTCTCGGGTTCTGTAATGAAATTTAGAATCAAGCTCCTTCTTCCTCCCGCCCGTTCGCATCGTCGGGCGTGTCTCGAAGCGGGAAAACTCCGCGAATAAGAGAGGTAGGGTTGCTATTCCTCCTACTTCGCCTTTGGCCAAGTCCGATCATGCGATACCGCGATTTCGTTAACGACCACGCATGAATCAGTTACATACGTTCGAGCCGCGCCGAAAGGATCGTTAACGTCGGGTAATGCGCGGATAATGCACTCGTTTAAATGCATACTAGCCGGGCATTACCTCACCGTGCAGAGCCGAGCCTCCAGCGCGGTATCTCAGAGCTAAGAGCGTACGACGCGAATCGTCCGACTCTTACCTTCGATCTTACCACCTCCTTCTCTACCCCAACCCGGCTCGTCCTCTCAATTTTATAAAGACGCTTAAATTCCAACGGACTACGACCGAGGTTGCGACCAAGGCGGCCGGCAATCTCGCGCGGCGTTGAAATAGCGCGACTAACGTCGCGATTTACATCACCGGTTTTCCCCTTCCCGCTGCTGATTCTGCTGGCTGAAGAAACATCGATACTGCGTGTTGTTATTAGTCACAGAGGAGAAAAGTGCATCGATCCTCGCATTCGCAGAGAGAGAGAGAGAGAGAGAGCACAGAGTTTATTGTTTCATCTAGGGCGGGGATTAGAACAATCGGGGAGAATTAGAGAATATATTGTGTGTGAGAACCGAGTGTTATATAAGCGTAGATTACTTCGGATCCGCGTTATAAAAGAAATCCCGGGTATAGTAACACAGTAGGGAGATAATGATATAGCGTAAAGAATTAGTAAAAAAGAAAGTAAAAACAACGAAGAGATAAAGATAAATATGAGGATATAAAAGGGATTGAAAATGGAGGGCGTAGCAATGATAAAGAAAATTAAATGTTTTTCAAATTCCTATGTTGAAGAAGTCAAAAGGTTTAATGCAGATTATTTTGCAGCATCGCACGCTTTTCTAGATCAAAGAGATGCTGCATAAGTTCACGTCGAAAGATTCTAAAAGGCGTGCCGCTAATGAGTTCATCGGGTAGGAAATTCCAGAGGTACTTCAACTTCGAGCGTAAATGATTTTTTATAGACGTCGATACAAGTGTTAGGTTGTTGCAGATGAAACGGCCGTTTTTCATCATTCGAATTTCCCGACCGAATGAGTTCAGCTTTGTTTCATGCAGCTGCCGTTGCATATGTGAAAAGTATATGCCTCGCGCGTAAATTCGCACACAGGATCTTACTTTCGTCGCATTGTTTACACCGTTGAAAATCGCCGTTTCTTCGACATGGAAAGTAAGGAAATGCGAATAATATCCTCGTACAAATTCAAACTTGGTCATAGCGCGGCCGAGGCAACGGGAAACATAAACATTGCTTTTGGGGAAGGTTCTGCAAGTGATCGAGCCAACAGATGGTTGAAAAAGTTTCGGTCTGACGACTATTTCGATCGACAAGATGTATATAAAGTAAGTGGAATAAAAGTTTAAATTCAAAATTCGAAAATGGCCATTTCATCTGCATCTACTTAATATAACAATAGTGCAAATAATGACTCAAATAATTCTAATGATAGAAGGAAAAAAACATGAGATCATGCAAGACAGCATCTGAGTTTGCAAGATAATACAAAGTGAACGCTCTCTCATATAAAATTGTTATATGAGAGAAAGAAAGAAAGAGACACAACTGGTCAGCGGGAATTAATCAGTTCCTAGGTAAGTTGTTTCATGATGAAAGCGCGATTCGAGAAACTTTATTTACCCCGACATCTGGCTCGAGCTCAGAAGAAGGTTAAAACGAAAGCCACGAAGTGCTCAGATCGTATCGGGTCGGACGTTGGCGATGAATGATCGTGCGAAACACCAGCGTGATCGAGATTGACGGAGCAGCGCGATTATATAGAGACTGATTAAGAGAAAATCGGAAACTCTTGATCGAGCGTTTCCCTTTTTTCTCTTTTTCCGAGGATTCGGGAAGCTCTCCGAGACGAAATTTTGATGCTATTTTGACGTTCTCAAAGATAGCTTTTGAAGATAGCTTATGCCTACTTAGATGACCCACAAATTAATAAAAACTTTGACATTACCGGCACTTGGTAATTCCTCTTTGAAATTTTAAATTTTACACGGGCTAACAAATTAATATTCATATTCTGATACGTATAAGCAAGAATATATAATCTTGTATTCTCTGAAGATGAAGATAAAACTTAGATATTTACATGTAGAAATTCTATATAGCTTTACTAAAAATATGATATTCTTGTGTTATTCAAGAATAATTTTCGTGAGGGAAAAATATATTGGATAAAAAGAACGATAATCTCAAATTAAGAATTGTATCAGTTTAAAGATATCGTTCTTTTATCCAACATTTTTTCTTCTCTCTCTACATAGCATATTACAAATACGAAAACATTATTTTTTATTTTTCTTATTAATGCTATTTTTATGCATTAGTTGATCTAATAGAAATACAGATAATAGAAAGGGGTATACATATAAATATTTAAATATGTATATATGTATCTCGAATATTACTTAATAAATTATGAACTTTACACCATTGTATTTTCAATACAAAATGGTCAATTATTTCAAATTTATATATAATATTTGCATATTAATCTTTAATACCATGGTAGCTTTCATCAAAATCTTATTTTTAGTTTAGTTAGGAAAATATAACAATATAAAAATTAAAATTAAAAATAACACACTAATCTTAAGTAACGTGTATAAAAAGTATTAACTTTAACTATAAATATCTCAACTCTCGAATGTTCAATCTTTTTTCTAATTACACGGGTGATGAGTTAGATAATATTTCAATATATATGTAATGCGAGTTTCACGGAATTCTTATCAAACTCTCTTCGCTTTACAATCTTCTTTGTGAAATAACTTTTGGTCCAGGCTCTGAATTACCGTCAAACTTTTGGTGTCATTTTTAAATGTAATATAGAGATTAATTTGTAATTTCCCACAACTTTCTTTCATTATTTTAAGTTATAGATAAGTTATATATATATAGATATATATAGATATATATAGATAAGTTATAGATAATGCATCTTTAACCCTCCGAACATATTATGGGTCAGATAGACCCGGTGAGTTGTATTTGAAGAGCTACAGCAATGAGAAGAAGTGTGTCGAAAATTCGAATTTTTTTCAGTAACTTAAAACGCGATTTTCTATGAACGCACAGTCAAACATTAAAGTAAAAGAGTTACATTTTGTTCTAGAATTTTATCAACCTCTTTCCTTTCACAGTTTTCCACATAAAGAATTTAGAAAATCGCGCAGGATCAATATAAAACCCTCTTTGTGCGATGCGAGCGACTTTTCGGGAATGAGCGATCGAAGATTCAGCATAAGATCAAGATTTCGACTGGGGTCTCTGCTGTCTCGAGCGAGTCCGGTTCTTTTTGAATCGGCCTGCGACACCGGTCGGTCTATAGAGTGGATTCGCCGGTCGTAACTAATTCGCGGTCGTGACACGCGCGACACGCACGGCCGGATCGGCATTCGTGTAATTGGCCGCGCGTTACACGGTTCGCGCGGTCCACGATTTTCGCACCGATGCGCGCGCGGTATCGGCCGATTGAGTGCGACCTCCGATCTTGTAAATATCAACGACTGCGAATTTAACGCGCGCGTTTCGCGCGATAACACGCACGAAAGGCATTTCGGCAGCACGACGATTTTTCCCACGTTCATCTCCTTCGGATACGTCAAATTGAACGGAACTGTCGGTCACGTGAACTCTTTGACGACAAGCGAGCCTAAAAAACCGGACGCGCTTACGCACATCCGTATCGTGCTGATTCGCAATGTGACGCAACACGAGCGTGCACACACACGCGAGAGGGCGAAATAATAGCGAAACGGACGGTGCGCGCGCCTTCTGAAGAGACGGCAGCTAATAATGTGGTTAATCAATGGTCAACTGTGTATGGCCATCGCTCACGTGTCATCGGCATCGAGTAGAGCTGGGCCGGTGTGCCAATATTGCGCGCGGCCCGACGCAGAACTCGCGGCATCTAATGGACATAATATTTCCCGCTGACCGACCACCGGGAACACGTTTCGAGCGTGATCGGACGCGAGATTGGACGTATTTGGCTTTGATCGTGCGCGGAAATAAACACGAGAGAGAGAGAGAGAGAGAGATGGGAGGACCTGCTCGTGTCCTTACGGATTCTTCCGTCGACAAAATTTCCGAGAGCGCGTGAACATGAAATATGAACAGTGACATTCATATTTCCGCGACGTCTCGCGATGTTTCGACTCAAATGCTAACGCTAATTACAAATTCACTCCTCCGGCCTCGCTCTCTCTCTCTCTCTCTCATTCTCTCTGTCTTCAAGAGAAACCGTCGCACACGGCTGTATAAACTCGCAGATCTCCTGCTTTCGCGGGAGGAGCGGCCGTCGACGAGATAATTAGCAGCGAAATCGTACTCGTCAAAGCGGTCTTGGAAGATTTAGTCAAGGACCAATCAGCGTCCGCATTAACCGTCGTACGTCAGGAGCAGAGCGGCATCGCAGAGCGGCGAATCCCGATCAAATTATCCGCCGCTATACCGGGATCTTCGCCGCCGCCGCCGCCGCCGCCCGGTGCTACATTGTGCGGTGGCGGAGACAGAAGCGGCTTTAGAGCCGGCGTACGTAGGCTACGGGCTATAGTTTAATCTGGCCTAGCGCGAAAGCCATGATCTAGCCATTCCATGTCGGCACCTGGCATGTACGTGGCGGCGGCGCGCTCGCCAATTATGCGCGGCGTTACGCGCTGAGTGCGTATCTACGTTTCGCGTATTAACATCGAGAAGAATGCACGACGATGAGAGATCGGTAGTTCGTTGTTCTGAAGGTGACAGTGCCAGATGTAAAAAAGGCCAAATAGGTGCTTCTATAATGGCAAATTGATTTACCAATTGTAATGTTTCGTTGATTATATTTTACTTTTTACAATATTCTGTCAGATTTTTGTGGAAAAGCAGCTGACGACCGTCCTAAATACTGCGAACATTTCAAGCTAAGAATATACAGGGTATCTCCGACCTCGTCGCCTTAATTTTACCGATAGGATAAACTTCTCTGAGCAATTTGAAGGTAATTTTTCGTATTGAGAAAGTCGAGAGAGAGAGAGAGAGAGAGAGAAAAGGGATAATATATTATTCACAACGACTTTTCGATATTCAATATAACATCTTTATAGTTAAATCCTAAAATAAGATTTCGTTAAAGTTAATAAAAGGAAAATTGGCAAGCACTTCATTTGAGTTATTAAAGGCTATCCGCTTTAACATACAAACGGCCGAACGCGGCGTTCACGCGCGCGTAGAAAATATGCTAATACGCATACGGCGGCTCCGCCGACGTTGTACGCAGATAAACGGAATGGCACGGGCGCAAGCGTGTTCTGACCGTCTCTGAAAATGTGTTTACAGCGTGTTAGGCGGTCGATCATGCGTCACTGATGCACAGAGGCGCCGCAGTGCCTTCGTTCTTTGACATTCCATTATGCAAAATCGTCTTCCGCCGTCGTACCGCCGACGCCGAATGCCGAACGACGCGCGGACGATTTGACGTGAATTCACGCTGATGATGCTGCAGCCAACCGCCAGACAAAATACTGCCCATCAACGACGAACGCGCGGCAACGAAAATTGAAAAAGAACACGGCCGGCCGCGGACAGACGCGAGGAAAACGTCAGCACGAAGGTGTCGCTCGTGGTACGATCCTGCGACGAAACTCTGTTCTAACGTCCATCGAGGAAAAAGGGTGAAAGAATCGGTGAGAAACGGCCCTTCGGCGAAAGGTCTGTCCTTTCTGCCTGAACCAGGCTGCATATTTTGTCGTTGGAGCGAAACAATATATACAGGGTGAATGGCTGATATTCATACCCTGGTGTGAAATTTCGAGCATTTTTTGACTAGAAATTAATTAGATGGATGTCTAGGAAAATTGCACGTATTTTTAGCACAGGTAGAATAGGTGGTTTTATATTTGAGATTGTTTTCAGTTGATTTCCAGATAACCGTAGCCAACGAAACGGACAATATATTACCTGACAAGTATAAGGATGAATTTAAATCGATCTTAAAATCTTTTTGAAAACTTTTTACTTCTTTAAATATCTCAAATATAAGATCCGACTGCGAATACCGGCCAATAATTATTACCCGCTTACATAATTTCGAAATATGAGAACGGAGGAAAAATGTATCCAATGGAAATCGCATTGATATTAATGGTCCCTGTAATGGATGACATGTAAATGTAAACTTTTGTTTCATATTTTCAGTCGTTAGTAAAATATTTCTCTTTTTTTTTTTGAAGATGTACAAGATGCACGGAAAAAATGCTGTTGAATCAATGGAATTTCCAACAGCGGGTGTAATTGGAATGGATTTCCTTGATTTAACAGCGATATTATTGAAACTTATTGAAATTATTTAAACTATTGTTATCGAATCAAGAAGATTTACTCCAATTGTGCGCGCCGTTAGAAATTCTATTGATTCGACAGCAGTTATTTTTTTCCATATGCTAATAATTATCGCCTCATTCTCCGCAACCTAGGAACAAAGGTACGAAGCCAGCTGAAAAGAACACCTGAGTCGAAATTTCGACCCTGCGATAAACTTTTAATTCTACAACATATGGTAAAAGCTGAGGTAAAATAAGTTCAATTTCAATTCTATTAATATCATTTACTCCTACTTTGAGCCTGGTGATGTCTTAACCCTTTGCACTCCAGCTTAGTAATGCATAGAGGCTATTAGTTCCAAGTACATACCTATGATGTAGAAGAAAAATAGAGTCGTTTCAATAAAACAAAATTTTTATTTCTTAGCTATTTTATAACAAAACATATTCTAACTTATATTATAAAAGAAAAACATAAATTTTAGGACTTAAAATTTCTTAAAGTGCCGAGGCAGCAAAACAACCATGTCGCCGCTACGGCGACAGCGGAGTGCAAAGGGTTAAATTTCCGTCTTCGCTGTTTCAGCGTCAGAACAGATTGGTGAAGATAGCATTGAAATGAAATCTGGATAATTAAAAGTTCAAGAGAGAAATTAATAAGTGTCAGTATCGTAAAAGTAGGCTTTTATTAATCTACATTTCACCCCAAAACGGCGCAAATGATCTTAATAAACGTCAAACCAGCATCAATATTTCGACTCAGGCAGGTGTAAATTTTCGGACAGGCGAAACAAAACATCGACACGGGAGAATCGCTCGCTCGTCAGCTTGTATGAACGTCATTTCTCGCGTGAAAGAACATCCGAGGAATATCTTAAAGCATTCCGGATGTGACTCCGACTATCCGTCGAATACGCGCCTCGCCTTTTATGCTTATTATCGCAGAGAAATCTGGAAAAATTGAAAAGCCGGGATAAAGAGGAAGAAACAAGAGAGGATATATCCTCTTTGACCGGAGGTAACATGCGGCGCGGGAACGAGGGACGGCGAGAGGGGTTCGGGGGAGACCGGGAGAGCCGCGGGATGACGGATGGAGAGCAGGAAGCGACACAGGAACCGGAACCTATTACTCCAGATAACAACTTCCCTAAGGCTTCCTTTTCCTACCCTCGACTACATCCACTCGATATATACACGTACGTATGTATATACGTGCGTATATACGTTTCGATTTTTGTACATACGATCCTTGGCGATCCTTGGCAATCCTTGAGCGAACTCGGGTACGGCAGGGGAGAGTGCGGAACCCGGAAATTTACCACTTCTGTTGCCATTTTCCTCGGCGGCCGCCTGCCGCGCAACTGGTGGTATACGTATAAACGAGCGGAGCACTGGCTATCTTGATCGAAATCTGCTGGATACAGTCGCGACCTCGATATCTACCCACCCAGCAGCCATTAATCCGCAACTAACGACGCTCCTTTCATATCAAACGAGAAAGAAAAACATACCGCTTCGTCGATCACGAGTCGAGCGACTCACGAATACACAGTCATCGTCTCACGCCATCCAAATTTCCGCCGACCTATTCCCGAAATAGCTCTTCGGGACGCATTCGGGATTAGTCATGCAGAAAAAAATTAATATCAATTCAAGACTCATATACTTATATATAATCAAGAGTAAAACTTGGTCTTATACGAAGAATAAAATTTGCTTCTATATACATAAAGAAATCTTATATAATTCCACTAAAAATATCATATTTTTGTTATTCACGAATAATCTCCATGAATTGGGAGGAAAAAAATACTGAATAGAAAGAACGATATCATCAAATATAAGAATTGTGTTAGTTGGAAGATATCGTTCTATCAAATACTTTTTCCTTCCTACTTATAAAAATTCTTGAATAACAAGAATATGATGTAGTGAAATTATATAGAATTTCTTCAGGTAAGAACACATTTTACCTTTACACATATTATATATCTTTATTATATATATTTATCTTATGAGATTATCTATTCTTGCTCGCGTATATGAGAATATCGGTTATAATTATATAATAATCGGTATAATTATATAATTTTTTAAATAAAATACGAATAATAAAATACGAAATAAAATAAAATACAAATGTGTGTGTGTATGCGCATCATATTATCCACATATAATATTCACATATGATACATCATCTTACTCCTTACAGTAATCACTGTATCTACTCATTCAATTAAAAAAAAATAGTGCAGTACGAGAAAAATAATAATATATTATTATATGCGTTTTCAGTACACGTTATACAGTAGTTTCAGAGAAAGTGAAAATATTTACCGTAATTATACTTAATTCTTTATGAAGAAATATCACGAAGTTACACACGAGTGTATCCAAAATACACCCAAAATATACTAAAATACACCAATATAAATACATTTGTCATTATATTATCTTCTTTCGTTGACAAATCGAAGTTACACTACAACTGATTATTTATTATTATGTTTATACAGGGATTAAAAGCCTCTAATAAGTTAGATGCCGATTCGTCATTTGATATTAGCTTAAAAAAATGAATAAATCATCATCTTACGCAATCATCATCGTATCTCACTTTCCTCTACAACTCTCTGTCCCAACTGAGTTTTCGTCTGGTGACGGGAAATTCAGTTACATTAACGAAGTTGTTTTTTCCGTGTGCGTACCGAGAGTATCCGTGTTCATGATCGCGCGTCGGTCGCCTAAAACTCGTTACCGACTAAAAGAGGCACCGCTTTCGGTCACAGAGCGTTCTACATATAAGCGCGCAAAAGCAACAACCGGCAGGAACGAAGATCGCGAATCCACTTTTATCGATGTTTTCGGAGCCGTCGGATGGAGGAGGGAATTAGTGATGTACTTTAGGCAGGTCAATTGGACCTGCATTGGTGGCAGCGGACACGCGAAGCGTGAAGAGGAGATTCGGGTCGAAATGGAAATGGGCGTCGCGCGCGCGGCAGCCGCCGCCACTGCTGCTGCTAAATGGACTCCGGAGCGGGTTACCCAACTGTTGCGCCTTCATCAGAAATTTATGCAGAATCTCGGGTTAACCGTCCCGGCCAATCAGCTTTGTAACTGAGCTAACGTCGTACCGACGAGAGAACGAGAGCGAAGGCAAGCCTGATTTAGTAAAAAGGTATTTAATATTTCACACGTGCACGGCTTACGTCGCGAACAAGCTCCGACATAGTTTCGTGCTTGCTGCTCGAGAGCAAGATAGAAAGAGAAAGAGAGAGAGGAAGAGAGAGAGAGAAAAAGATTCGTCATCGATTGATCAACCGTAACCAAAGCGGATGAGTCATTTTTCCTGTCGAGCTATTTCCGAGCGGCTTTCGATGTAGGAACGACGACTGTAACACGCATGAGTGTTTAAGAGACGCCGAAGGATGAGAGAACGGCGAAAGCCACACACGCACGGCTATTTGGACGTTAGGTAAACTTGATTTCCGCGCGAAGGTCGCGTTCTCTACGATTTATTTTCATTAAACGAGAGGGGGAACGCAAGAAGAGAACGTTACACGCGCAATATAAAGCTAATTTTTCCAACATCCTCGATTCTTCCTTAAAACAAACGAGATTACCCCATTTACGAGGAAAAACACGGTGAGAGAAAGAGTGATAAAGTAATTAGAATGTCACGGAAATATTCCCCGCCGAATGTGCGTGCGTGCGTGCGTGCGTGCGTGCGTGCGTGCGTGCGTGCGTGCGTGCGTGCGTGCGTGCGTGCGTGCGTGCGTGCGTGCGTGCGTGCGTGCGTGCGTGCGTGCGTGCGTGCGTGCGTGCGTGCGTGCGTGCGTGCGTGCGTGCGTGCGTGCGTGCGTGCGTGCGTGCGTGCGTGCGTGCGTGCGTGCGTGCGTGCGTGCGTGCGTGCGTGCGTGCGTGCGTGCGTGCGTGCGTGCGTGCGTGCGTGCGTGCGTGCGTGCGTGCGTGCGTGCGTGCGTGCGTGCGTGCGTGCGTGCGTGCGTGCGTGCGTGCGTGCGTGCGTGCGTGCGTGCGTGCGTGCGTGCGTGCGTGCGTGCGTGCGTGCGTGCGTGCGTGCGTGCGTGCGTGCGTGCGTGCGTGCGTGCGTGCGTGCGTGCGTGCGTGCGTGCGTGCGTGCGTGCGTGCGTGCGTGCGTGCGTGCGTGCGTGCGTGCGTGCGTGCGTGCGTGCGTGCGTGCGTGCGTGCGTGCGTGCGTGCGTGCGTGCGTGCGTGCGTGCGTGCGTGCGTGCGTGCGTGCGTGCGTGCGTGCGTGCGTGCGTGCGTGCGTGCGTGCGTGCGTGCGTGCGTGCGTGCGTGCGTGCGTGCGTGCGTGCGTGCGCGCGTGCGTGTAGATCTCTGAGAAATGGACTATAAAAGACTTACCCACTAGTGCCAAAATTACTGTCAACAGGGAAGCCGCTGGCAATGACACGGTCAGGTTGAACTCCAGCATTTGTATAAGGTCCACTGAAACAGAAAAAAAACAACAAGACGCGTGTTTTAGCATCGTGCTCGTCGCGTAGATATAGCAGCTACAATAGGAGGGCTATAATTGCAGGTGTTGATTACAACATCGCTTATTTCAACAGATTGCAACAGTGATAATTTCCACATAGTTTCCTCTTCGAGAAAATCCATGCAAGTTGTTACACCTACATTGAGAGAAATCCCATTAAAATTATAGTTATCTTTGGCAACTCTTCTTCTGGTTGTAAATCAAAAAATGGTAATACAGTAACACTCCGGTTTCAAGTCCGATTTTCGAAGCTGCAGGAGTATAAAAATTTATAATCCTCTACGATAGAGTAGTTGTCTAATTATCCGCCTGCTGCATGCACAAACGCAAGAAGATGTGCATGCATAATTTTGATCAAAAGCAATTTGATAACACCTAACCTATTTGTCTCTCGTGCATAACATAGCCCGGGAATAGGCGCATGAGACTAATTAACGCTAGTTATCAAGCCAAATGTCGATTATAGCTGACGTTTTAATATTTATCGTTATTCTCGTAATATTCATATTAAAGACACAACGTTGCTATAAACCGCTTTGCGCTATGATCGCTTTATAATAGAAAAATTAAAAAGCGAAAGAATATTAAAAAATGGATAATAATATAATTCATTTTTTTAGGAGCAAAAAAAAATCGCAAACTTTATCCTGTTGTTATGTATGAAATATTTTATTTTACTAGTTCACTAACTTAATGCGGTGCGTCAGTAAAACATCGAACATAGATACTCGTACGATCAACTGTAGCGAGCTACATGTTCAATTACTCGACTGTCCATTGAGCATTAATGTAAGAGAGACTTTAAGTAGTGTTAGTGAAAATATATGTGGAAAGGAAAGAGCTTATAACCGGAAGAAATAAGAAGAATTAGAAAGAAGTCGTTCTGTAGCAATATAAAATTATTATCACTTACACTACAGTAACATTCTTATTAGAAAAATAATTCTCCCTTACTATAATTTTTTTCATTTATGCGATTATAGTTACACAGAAAAAAGTGCTAGAGATTCAAGTAAATAATTACTCTAATACTCTTTAGCAAATTTTTATTAAGATCAAGTAAATATTACTTAAATATAGAAAAAAGTGCTAAATTCAAATAATATTTATATAATTCAAGTAAAAATTTGCTGAGCAATATTGGAGTAATTATTTACCTGAATCTAGTACTTTTTTTATGTGTACAAATATTAAAAATTCGCTTCTCAGTGCGCTGTTGTATCAATAGAATTGGTCAATAACGTCATAATTGGAATAAATCTTCTTAATTCAATAGCAACATAGTTTAAATTAATATATCATACATTGTTTTAACAACTGAAATATTGGTCACAATAATATTGCTATTGAATCAAGAAGATTTACTTCAATTGTGACGCTTAATCAATTCCATCGATGTGCAATAGTACTTTCTTTCACATATATTTAACATATATTATTATTATACGTCGAATTGCTTCTTTATTTATAGTAACGCATTTTTAAAACATAGTCCTCCTAACTACAATTCTTTCACTTATGTGATTATAGTATTATGATATTTATAGATTATGGTATTTATATAAATACCAAACATTCCTTTTTCGGTATAGAAAACCATTACACACGAGCACATATACAGTCCCTGTCCATATTATTAGACGCACCTTAATTTTTTACATTTCATTGATTTCCAAGGACCAGCTTTATAGTACGGTTCATCTATCGATCGAATTATGTTGAGGAACTGCTATTTTATAAAAAGTATTTTTCATTATGTCACTTCATTTGGCTATTACAATAATCTTGAACAAATATGGACCCGCGCTAGTTGCATTATTGATAATAACGAGAACAGACGTGACTTTTCACAGTGTGTGTCAATTGAAATTTAGTTTTATTTTTGTTCATTTATGACTTGAAACTTCAAATTCCTTGTTTACTAACTAGAAGAATAAATTTTCGTGTGAAAAATATTAATATTGTTTACATAAATTATGAGTGAAACAAGTGATTTGACACTTCAGAAGGTTGCAGAAGTAAAAGATCAACACCGAAAATGATTCTAATCGAGTAGAGATAAAATTAGTAGCCTTCCTTCTCCTCCCAACCTGTGTTCTATTAAAAAATTAAAGTGCGCTTAATAATACGGCCGGGAGCTCAATGTTTATGTGCGTGCGTGTAGTGGTTTAAATTCCTCGCAAAGATAAGACGCTCTATGGAAATCGTTATTCTAGTCGAGGAAGAACTCGAATTTAATATTTATCAGGCACATCGTGGTGGTGAGGCGACTTCGTGCGAAGGAACGGAAGGTTATTACACAAGTTCAGCAACACTGTGAAGGAATCGTGTCGCGTTCGACGACGAGAGACGACTCAAAGCTCGATACGAATTAATTTCGAAACTTCGTCAATCTTGATTTAAATTCCATGAAACTTTCTATATCGGCGCTTTAAGCGGCCGCGCCTCCGTACGCGATGTGTATTGATTTATTCCTCACGCGCGCGTCTCTCAGCCGCGTACAAATATACCCGAAACGTCGGAGGATGTACGCGAGTGATCTCGCTCGCTATCGAAAGAGAGAAGAAGAGAGAGAGAGAGAGAGAGAGAAAGGGAGGAGGAAAAAAAGAGAGAAAGAGAGAGAAAGAAGAGAGAGCGTGTCTCCTTTTCCCCCAACCCCGTGGTTACATTATCGTGGCGCGGCTGCGGCTGCTGTCGCCGTCGTTTTGATTTAAGAGCGCGGAGTGACAACTTTGTGTTTACGACTCTTTCGGATAATCACCGCGTCGACCCGCTGCAGGCGTCGTAAGGAAAGCCGAGATTCAAGGATAGATTAAAAATTCATAATCGCGCCCGGGCGCCATGGGTGCAACAAAGCAATTAAAAAGTTAATACCGTCACTCGCGCTGGACGGCCGCCGCGGCCACAGCCCCGTAGAGCGAGCCGTGCCTTCTTTATAGGGCACGCAGTATCGTACTTTACAAATTTGCGCGCGACACTCCTCCTCTGGCGGTTCAATTTAATGAATTTTAGATTTTAACTTATCATCCACTAACTCTCCGCCCGCCAGTTATTAAAACTTGCCGCGGTCCTTCGTCCTATCCCGCATAATCTCCTCTCTAACCAGCGCCACGTGTATCTTACGTTTATTCTCCCTTTTCTTTCATTTACCTTTTCCCTTTCTCTCTTTCTCCCTTTCTCATTATTTCTTTTTTTACGCTACCCGTTTTCCGCTTCCGTTCTAATTAGACCGGATATATATGTCGTTAAATATATCGAGTGCGAAAAGCAGCTTTAAAGTTCGTCCTAAGCTGAGTTGTATTAAATCTCGGTTTACCAGCGGCAATAAAATCGAGTGGTCATTTCTTGCGACGAAGTCTGCGATACAAAAAAACTTATAGTAGAATTATGCTTCCTTATTTTTCGCGAAGAACTTAGGTGTATCTTTCTCTCCTCGCGAAGTTAATGTTATCAGGGAATCTAACGCGGCTCTCGTCGTGTATTGTAACATTTAAGGTGTTCAAAGGTCTTATATAATTTTCCAAATCGATTTCCTCTTTCATGCTCCTCTCTCTGGAGGCGTGATGTAACGAGAAAGCTGGTAAAGGTGAAGGAGAGAGAGAGAGAGAGAGGAGAAAGGGAAGCTCTAAGAGTCACTATAACAAAAGCAAACTAGCGAAAATATCATAAACATGAGCAATGGATGGGATGAGCGAAACTTGGTCGACCATAAACTGTCTGACGCGAAACACCCGAAACTCGCAGATGGATGGAGGAAATATGCCGCCCTTCGCGCTGTTTATCTATGCAAATTTGTATTTCAAACGATTAACCTGCGAAAATAACCTCCCCCGTTGCTCTTGTTTAAACTTTCAATTTCCTCTTTCTTTTTTTAAGCTAATTTCCGATGGGCGTGAAAAAAAATCACCGAACGCAGCGCCTTTTTACCGGACTCAGGCGAAACAGAAAAGAAAACGAGGTCCGATTGAAGCCAAAGTCGGAACTGCTCGAAAATTCGACCAATTAAATTAAATTCTGCGAAGAATAAATACACGAAGAGTACGATTTATCGATTATCTTAACATTTATAGTGCGAGAAATAATTTTTCTGTAGAAATAAATGTTGATGATATGATAAACGTTTCATTATTCTAATAAGCTTTAGATTATCCATTGATGTGACAATATTTCATACATTACAATTATTAATTATTACGCAGAATATAATATACACACATTATACGTATAAAATATATTTATATACATTACAAAAACGTTTAACATAAAAAATATAAAGTGGTAACAATGATATTGTTAATTCCGTGAGGTAAAAATTGACAACAAGGAAACACAAAGAATGATTATCGCTATTACAGATAAAAAAATTTGATTAGATTAGTTCACGATTTTCAACATTATGGCGTTGTTTCTCAATTATTGTCGATACTGAGATGACAATGCAACAAAAGAAAACATCTTTCATGAGCTTAAAAAACGGTTTTCATAAATAAATGTCTCACGATAATTCTCGAAAATGTCATGATTGATAATAAATCGATCACAAATACCGATATAAATGTTCAAAAGTATAGCAGTTCAGAAAACAATTAAAAAATCTTGACATACTTGTTACAATGTAACAACGTTATAAAAATCACCGACAGATATCTACAACTGTGTTGTATATTACAAACGCAACTATATGTAATTTTGGGGGATTTCGACAGTTGCATTTGAGGAGATTCCGATCCTTATCGATATTATTTTTAACATGGAAAATTTGTAAGGTACAATGTGGAATTGGACACCCGTTGTTTCAGTGAAATTGTTACTTCTGTTTTATTCGTGCAATGTGAGTAGTCCAATGACGATTTATGTTTTTCTGCTCGGTTCAAAGTTCTATTTTACCACGTACGTGCCACTCGTTCGCAAGGACGTTTCGCATCAGTGATCGTCGCTCGTTAAACGTAACTTATCCTCAGAAATTAGAAAGCAAGCTAATAAGCGATTAAAAATAGCAGATAAAATAATTTAGATAAAATAATTTAGAGATATCTCTAGTATGCTACTACATATAACCGAATGACCATCAAAATAAAGAGTTTTCATTCGACCATCAGTGACGATATACATCTACCGACTTGAAATTCACCTTTCCACGTAGATTCGATCGAAAAGAATCGCGATAAAATACGAGTGCTGTTCTGTAAATAATACTTTCCACAACCATGAATTAAATTCAAATGCTTATGTTTTGTAACTTCCGCTTGACCTATATGATTAAAGGAAAGGATCGAAATATTCCTTTAAATTAATGAAACGTATAATTACTAAACAATCAACCTGAAATGATTGCTTTTGCAATAGCATAATTCAGATATCTTCAAATTGCTGCCTCTGTTACTTTTCCGCGCTTATATGCTTACTAAGCAATTCCCGAGGATAAGTCACGTCTAACGAGCGACAATCAATTAACGCGAAACATCCTCATCGCGAGCTGCGCGTGGCTAGATCGAACCTTGAACCACTTAGAAACATATCGAGCTGTATTAATACTAGGACTATTCTGCATATTACACGGATAAAAGTAATAATGCCATCTAAAATACAGACCCTCCGTTATGCTATATTTTACTAACTGTTAATGTTAAGAACAATATTTGAGAAATTCAATCTTAATGTTTGTATGTTTAAGATGAAACGAAAATATTTCGAAACAGATCAGATATAAACGCATCGTCAGGAAAAATAACGATATTCTTTTTTATACAGAACTGAACGCTTAATTATAATAGGAATTTACGTTGATACTCCAAATATACCAGTATATTTGTCGACAAGTGCGAGTTACGTAAGTCGTCCCGACTAATCAATGACCACATCAGGAGCCAACGCATTATGTAATTGTGTTAACCACGATACACAGCATATTCTCATCTTTCATTAGCAAAACAACAGATACATCTTATTAGCAAAAATCTTAAATCTTTCCTTCAATGATCTAAAATCCGCCAGCAGGCTGCAGTGTAAATTACTTTTCATCGAGCACAATAAGCTCGACGGTCCTCTCTGTGACTTCAAAGATGAATTTGTGTAAGAGATACGCCACCAAGAGTTTCATCTCCATAAAAGCGAAACGACTGCCGATGTATTTCCTGCCTGGTGGACTAATGGCACATAAATACAAACCATTAGAGACCTGTGTCTAAAATAAACGGTTATATTTCCAGTTTCTTTTTCGGCGGTCATTTATCTTCTGATTAGATCTAACATTAGATTTTGGCCCTGATTTGACCTAACATTAGATTTTGATAATTGAGACCTGTCAATCTCATTTCAGCCGTCGTATAAACTGATTTACCGGTACCAGGATGAATGCTCAAAGCATCGATGAATAAATGTTTCTTATCGAACGTTTCTACAGTAGAGGCAAAAATTATACTGAGGCGTATCGTGGATTCCATACTAGATCTCCAAAAATTTTGAGTAAAACTATACTCAGATGGTACGTTTCCTCTCTAGAATCGTGCCATAATCTCATCTAACTTACACATTATGCTGGTGATCTGAGGTTTTATTCATTTTTCAATATTTTTGCGCAACGTTCGAAATCCTTCATTATCGTTGATCAGCTCGGGATCGCGCAGAAGAACGAGAAGAATGACCATATCCATCAGTCCGATGTATTTAGCATCCGGCCTCAAATTGTAAATGAATTTACTATAACCGGTCAAGCTTATGTGTCGAATAAATATTCCCCAAGCCGCTCCAAATAGCAGAATTATTTATGTATACGGGAGGCTTATTTTATTCTATAGTAAGTATACTGATGGTACATAAGGGCGATAACTTTCAACACGCCGATACGCAGTGGTCAATAAAAGCGCAAAAGGTGATGAGAATACATGATGACAATTACATTGTAAGCACTCCATTGTGAAACGTCTGAGAACGAATAATTCAGTCGCTCGCAACATAGAATGTTACAAATACAGACATGTACACCAACGCGAATCTCGTCATGCAGGGACAGAGAAGAGGATAAGGAAAACGCCTCTGAGAACCAGTATGAGTCGTTGCATCAGTAACATATGCAAATTAAGTAATAAACAATCCTGTAAAACGCGTCGCCTGAAGCGCATGTAACTCCTCGCAAAAGCGAATTATTCATAATCTCGCAGGAGAGAATGTTTCATTCCGACGTTTTAATACTTTCTCAGAGATAATAGTTCTTAATTCATAGAAACATTGCTCGACTAATCTTCTGCTTTATTACTTGCGCTCGTGTTTAATGGTTAATTTAATAACATCGAATTATTCAGTCGCAAGACGAAAATCTCAAAGTGCAGATTATAATTGCGGAAACGTAAAGTGAGGAGTTAAGATTTTATTTTGAGCGTTAAAATAAAAATAGAGTAAGAAGAAAAAAACGATGAAAGATTGATCAGTAAACCGTGAAAATATATTTTATGTAATTACTGATTTCTGATTTTTCATCACATTCTCATCTATTCCTTTATTTTACCACTAAAATTATTATTATTATTGTTAAAACTTCTGAAGTTTTACAGTGGACTTCTTAAATCGAGTTGGCTAAAATTAAACAAGAACTAAATCTCAACGACCACTCAAGAAATTACGGAATCACTGGCAACACCGAGCGAGTCTCGACATGTTTTGCGTTCTCATGATGATTCACGAGAATCTCATGCATAAAGTCTGTGAAATTTTAAGTTA
The DNA here is from genome assembly GCF_001313825.1 of Dinoponera quadriceps. Lineage (NCBI taxonomy): Eukaryota > Metazoa > Arthropoda > Insecta > Hymenoptera > Formicidae > Dinoponera > Dinoponera quadriceps. The sequence goes on from NW_014555795.1 coordinate 591,213, forward strand.
TTCTTGCGTAAGAATCTTCATTCAATCGTCGCTATTGATAAATCTATTGATTTTAAATCCACCTTTCCGTTTGGGTTCAATCGAAAAAAAAATTGCAATAAAGTACGAGTAATATTCAATAAATGATATCTTTTACAACCCGAAATTAAATTTAAATGCTTGCGTTCTGTAATCTCGGTTTAATCTATATAATTAAAGGGGAAATCAAAATATTCATTTTGGTCAATGAAATATAAAAACATTCATAAATTTGGAATTATTATTTTTGCAGTAGCATAATCGAGGTAACTCTAAATTATTCGATTCGCTACTTTCCTGCGCACGTAACCTTGCTATTTAATTCCTAAAGATGAGTCATACGTATAACGAACGATGATGCGAAACTTCCTCATCGCGAACAACGCATGGCAATATCTAACTTTGAACAGGCTAAGAAAATATCGAGCAGTACTGCCACTAGATGACATATATTACACAAATAAAGCAGAAGTAACAATTTCACCGAAACAATGGACGTTCAATTCTATACTTAGAAAATTTTCCGTGTTGAAAGTGACATTTAAGAAATTCAATTTTAATGTTGTTATAAATTTTAATGTTGTTAAAATTGAATTTTCCAAAATGAAAATATCTCCAAATCGATGAAATATTAACACTTTGTCAGTAGTAATAGCAATATATTTTCTTATACACAACTAAATACTTAATAATAGTTAGCGTCTATTTTGATGTTCCAATGTTCCGCTTGACGATAAACACGAGTTAACATAAGTTGTTCCAAACTAATCAGTGATCGGTTCGAGAATTTACGCACTATCTAAGTGTAATTGTCACGTGTAATGTGTCAAGTGTAATTGTTGATACTCAGCCTTCTCATCTTTCACTGGCAAAGAAATTGATATACTTTATTTCCAAAATACACATAAAATAATATATAGAAAAATATATTTAACACGCATCGTAATAATATTATACACGACTTGTATATTTCGATCACCCTCGAGAACAAAAACTTACGCGTTAAATATCTTGACTGTCGGACGACTATGTATCATTCACTATAGTGTGGAACAAGAAATTCCATGTGCAATGTGTCGAGTTATTTCTCTCTCTTTTCCAATGCAATCCAGATTCCGCCATCAGGTGAATTTGCTACAGTCGGTGAAACTAATGCGTCGAATCAACATTTTGCAAGACATTCCCAAAACCGGAATTGTTCATGTATAAAGTACGTCTCTCTTACTCTAATAAATATATTGATCGTATATAAAAGCTATAGTTTTCAGCAAGCAGATAATTAGCAAAATAGTCAATAACTATATAACAATAGCGTAAAAAATGACGAAGATGATCACGACGGCGATTTTATCGTGGTCGGCACGTCCAAGAACGAATGGCTTCGCGCTTGCGACATAGGAGTTGCAAATACATATATGTACACACAGTAACGCGAATCGTGTTATGCAGGAACAGAAGTGGGGACAAGGAAAACGTGTCACGGAATCAGTATGTGTCGTTGCATCGTTGCATCAGTGATGACACGAACTGTGTAAACAATCCTTTTAAACGTGTCGCTTCAAGCGTGCATAATTCCTCGCACAAAAAGCGAATTATTCATAAACTCATTAAGAAAAATGTTTCACTCCAACAACATTTTAATATTTTCTCAGGGATGATAGTTCTTAAACCCGTATTTATTGTTCGCGTTTCAGCTGAGAAACTCAGCTGAGTCCTATCTTGAGACATGATTGATTCAATGAATAAAACTTGAGAGTCAATTTGATATTTGTGACGTCATATTTATGATAGTAACTCAACTGAAAAACTTGAAGTTTTTTGGGGGATATAGCTTGAATCCTACTTCATACAGTTCAGCAATCGATTCTTCAGGAAAAATCATATATTCACGTATTAAAGATTATTGAATTTTGTATTATCTGAGAAAAATGTTGAAAAATTAAGTATCACTCAAATATAGTTTAGAAGTGACTTGAGAAGAGATTTCAATTAAGTATTAGTGCGTAATGAATATTCTAAATATATAACAATAAAGGACTTCATTATATAAAAATATATTATAATGCAAATTAGGTTAATTTATAAAATCTGATGTGATGGAATATGCAGATTGAATGGAAAATTATAATATTTTTAATGAATATGATATATATAGGGTGTCTTAGAGTTATGGGAATAAAAGGGGAGGGGGGCGTAGAACGAATTGAAATGAATAAAAAATCCTTTATCATTTTGCAAATAATACGCAAATTTTTAAGTTATTAAACTTCTATATATAGTCATTTTCAATCAATTCATTTAAGTTAAAAAAACTTCTATATATAGTCATTTTCAATCATTAATAACTCGAAATTTTGCGCATTAAAGATATTCCATACATATGAATTGTAAACACTTGCGTAATGTCCATGATCAACACCTTCGACTACTTAAAGATATAAATTCTACGATCAAAAATATTCTATTAGTTACAAGCAATTTATTGTCACATCAAGATCTAATTCATACAGAAACTATCACGAAAATGTTATCATATACCAAGTGGAACAATAGATATGTTTATTTGTTCTGTGTTGTGCAACAAAAATTCTGTCCACGCTGCAAAAATGTACAATAACACGTATCCTGAACAACTTACGTGAACACATTTTTATAAGCTTGAACAAATTAGATTATATTGCTCTAATATAAACAGTGGGCACCTTAACTGTGTTATGAGAAACATAAAAAATGATTTATGAAGTTTACTATGTGAAGGTGGGACATCTTCTTTAATAAAGTATACGACTTACAAAAAATGTGAAATATCTCACGAATTGTTGATTTTTTTACATTGTACTTTAATATTGTTTTAGATAAACTGTTTCGAGGAACTGATCCACATAAAAACAAGATGTAATTCTATTTAAAAAATGTGCATTTAAATTTTTTAGATGCATCGTTGCATTTAAGATAAAAGTAAACTCGTAGGAAAGCAAACCTCCCAAAAGCATTCAACTTTTTCCACTACAATTTTTCTTGTATCACCAACCAAACTCGAGATATAACTCGTCCCAATTGCGTGGCTCAACTTGTAAATATTGTAAATAAAATATAAGTTATAACTTTATTTTATTCAAATTCATAAAATCACTTTTTTCATTTATATGTGCATTTATATTGAAAGCGGCCACTACTTTCACCCACGTTTCTTGTTTTGCTTTAACAGACCATCATCTGTTATTATATCATCTGTTCTTTTATTTTCTATTATATTTTTAAAACCAATCCACTAAAAATTTTTCTTCGGAAAAAGCAAAAGTTTTCTTTTTAGCCACGGTTGACATGTTGACAGGTTTTAAACACATAACGCGAAGTGATCGATATATCGATTTCAAATCGAATATGTCGTCACAAATGTCAAGTTTATTCTCAAGATCTGTCTATTAAACTATACCGTATCTTACAGTTTTGAGTTAAGAAATTCAACTGAAATAACTCACATGAAACAAGTCTCAAGAAACGACTATAAATACGGGCTTTAATCTATGGAATCAGAGCTAGAATTAATTTTCTACCTTATGATTTGCACATGCGTAAAATGGTTAATTTATAACATCGAATTATTCCATTATAAAACGGAATTTTCAGAGTGCGAATTACAATTGTGGAAATATAAAATGAAGAATTAATATTTTATTTTAAACGAGAAAATAAAAATGAGTTGGTAAGAAAAAACGATGAGAGGTTGATTAGTAAGATGCGAAAATATTGTTACCTTATGATCACTAATTTCTGACCTTTTATCTTACTCTCCTTTTTTCTTCCCTTCTTTTATGACGAATAGAATTATTATTATTATTATTATTATTATAAAAACTTATAAAGTTTTATAGTGGATTTCTTAAATCAAGTCGTCTACAACTAGACAAAAATTATATGTTAACGACCACTCAAGAAAATGCAGATTCCCGGGCAGATGTCAATAATTTTTGCGTTCTCATGATTACCCCTAAATATAGCCTGTGAAATCGTAAGTTATTGTTGCGAGAGTCTTCATTCAACCGTCACCACTGATAAATATATTGACCTTAATTTCACCCTTTTGGATCCGGCTGAAAAGAATAACAATCAAATATACGAGCGATGCTCTATAAGTAAAAACTTTCTCAATTATTGTCCCATGAATTCAATTCAAATGCTTATATTCATTTATCTCGATTTTATGATTTTATCTCAATATAATTAAAGGGAAAGTTCGAATATTCATTTTAAACAATGAAACATAAAAAATTTAACGTGGTAAAACCAGTTAACGTGGAATCATTTTTGTAATAGGATAAAACAGATGTCTCTAAATTACTCAATTCGCTACTTCCCGCACACATAACCTTGCTATTTAATTCCTAAAGATGAGTCATACATCGAATGAGCGACGATGCGAAACGTCCTTACAACGAGCAGCAAATTTGAACCTTGAACCAGCCAAGGAAACGTCGAGCAGCACATTTTGCCAATGAATTACACAAATTGTACAAATAAAACAGAAGTAAGAATATTACCGAAAAGATGGACGCTCCATTCTATACATTTTCCATGTTAAAAACGATATTTAATATATATTCAATTTTACTGTTTTTTGCCCAAAATGAAAATATCTCAAAACCAATGAAATATTAATACTTTTTCGGCAATAACAGCAATATATCTCTTTATGCACGACTAAACATTTAATAATTTAACGCCCATTCTCCAATGTTCCAATGTTCTACTTGACGATAAACACGAGTTACGTAAGTCGCTCCGGGTTAATCAGTGACTGACTCGAGAATCTACGCACTACCTAACTGTGATCGTCAAGCCACTCAGTCTTCTCATCCTTGATTGCCAAGAAAAATGGATACAGTATATCTCCAAAAAAGCTTGCAAAACAGCACGTACAAAAATATATTTAACAGTCAAAATTCGCATCGCAACAATATTATGCACATCTTCTATACTTCGATCGCCCTCGAGAACAAAGAAGATTTAGATACGCGTGAAAAAAATCCGAACTCTTAAGCGACTATATTTTGGCACAAGCGATTCCCCGTGTAATATTTGAACTTATTTCTTCCTCTTCTCCAACGCGATCCAGAACCCGCCTTCCGGCTGCAACACAATGTGTTTTTCAAACACGATAGGCTCGACCGTTTTCTCCGTAACCTTGAAGATGAATTTGCGCAAAAGATGGGCCATCAAAAGTTTCGTCTCCATAAGAGCGAAGCGATTGCCGATGCACATCCTGGGCCCGTAGCCGAAGGGCATATAAGTGTACGGCACAATATTGTCCTTATTTTCGTCGCTGAACCTCTCCGGATCGAACTTGGACGGGTTCGGGAAATACGTGGGATCATGGTGTAACGCGTAAACAGGCGTCACCGTTATGCAATCAGGCTCGAGGATGATGCTTTCGCAACCCGGCTTCACCGGAGGCAGTTTGTAACTCTTCACACAGACTCTGTCGACGGAGGCTACAGGCGGATACTTCCGGAGTGCCTCGGACACAACCATATCCATGTAAGTCATCTTCGACATCGACTCATAAGAGATCTTGCCGTTTCCCTCGGCGAAATGCCGCTCCACCTCTTCAAACAAGCGATCCTGAAGGTCCCGGTGAACCGCGAGTTCATGCGCGACGAAGCACATCAGCGTCGCGGATGTTTCGAAACCGGCCAAAAAGAAGAGGAAGGCCTGCGACACGATGTCGTCCAGCGTCATTTCGTGCACACTGGGACCCTCCTTGTTCCGAGCTTGCATCAATAAGTGGATCATGTCCGGCCGGACGATACCTTGCTCTTCCCGGGCTTGAATGGTCTCCGCGACGATTTTCTTGAAGAATTCGGTCGTACTTGGCGGGAGGAGGTGCAGACCTATTGACTTCGCTAATCGCGGTGCCGCGCGCAATAAAAAGAATTTCAACAAGCCAAACGATGAAAAGCTCTTGGTGACGTTGATTCCTTTAGTAAAGAATTCATTGTTCTGATCTTTCATAGAATTTACGCTTATGCCAAAGACCGACGTGGCGATTACGTCATTGGTGTAGCGCCTGAAGGCCTCCTTCGCATCGACGGAAGCGCACAGCTCCGGATGTTCGGTCAGGTACTCAGCAAATTCGCAGGAACATTTTGACACCAGCTCGAACAAAACTTTCATCTTGCTGGCGGTGAAAGAAGGGCTTAACGTGTTCCTCATTTCTTTCCAGCGATCACCACGCAAGGCAAAGACGTTCTTACCAAGTATAGGGTCTACATCCTCACTCACGAAAACGAGGTGGTCCGGGAAATGTTCGAAGTCCTTCACCATGACATCTCTGATCAGCTGGAGGTCGCGCAAAAGAACGACAGGAGTGGCCAGGTCCATCAGCCCGACGTATTTAGCGTCCGGATCCAAATTGTAGGTGAATTTGATATATTCGGGCAAACTCATGCGTCGAAAAAACACTCTCCAAGACGTTCCCACACCCGGAATTGTTCGTATATAAGGGACGCCTCTTTTACTCCAGTAAGTGTTCTGATCATACATCAAAGCGATGATTTTCAATGTGCCGATAACGACCAAAGTGGTCAATAAGAGAGCAAAAGGTGACGGGAGTAACGACGACGACTCCATCGTGACCGGCGCGTCCGAGAACGAATGACATCGTCGCTCACACATAAAATGTTATAACTATAGACATATACGTTCACCAACGTGTGAATCTTATCAAGCATGTGCAGAAGAGGGGACAAGTGGCTTCTCAGAACCATTACGGACCGTTGCGTCAGCTACGTGGGCAAATTACATAGTAAACAATCCTTTTAAACGTGTCGTTTTAAAATTACATAAAGTGTTCTCCGCGGTAAAGCGAATTATTCAATATTTCACAATGAAGTATGTTCACTCCGACGATTTGATATTTTCGCATGGATTGCTCGTAATCCATCGTTTTTCCGCTCGATTAATCTTCTTTGTAACTTGCGTATAATAGTTAATTTAAGGTCAAATATTCGATTTTGAGTTGGAAATTTCAGAGTGCGGATTACAATCGCAGGAATGTAAAGTGTGAAGTTTATATTTTATTTTCAGTATTCAAAATGGAAATGATAAATACAGAAAAAGAAAGTGAAATGTGGATCACTTAGGCGTACAAATATATACATTAAACGATAATTCACTAATTTTTCATTCCTTATATGACCAATAAATTTTATTATTATCGTCGTTATCATTAAAATTTATAAAGATTCATAGTGACTTTCTTAAACCTTATCGTCCAAAATTAAACAAAAACTAAATGTCAACGACAACTCTAGAAAATAAAGATATACTGACAATATCGAGCGTGTCACATTAATTTTTGCGTTTCCATAATGATTCATAGATAAAGCATGTGAAATTTTAAATTATTGTTGCACAAGAGTCTTCATTCAAGAGTCGTCACTGAAAAATCTACTGATCTTAAATTCATCTCTCAGAGATCACAAGAAAAGAATTGCAATAAAGTATACGAGCGAGGTTTTATAACTAATATCTGTCGCAACTTTCATCTCATGAATTAAATTCAAGTCCATATGTTCTCTAATTTCGGTTTAATCGATATGATAAAACGGAAAATGCAAATACTTCATTTCAAACATAATATAAAATATTAAAAAATGAATCAGTTAATATGGAATTATTTTTGTAGTAAAGTCTAAATAACTCTAGTAAGTCTAAGTTACTCTATATTCCCGCATACATAAGTTTACTTTTTGATCCCTGAAGACGAGTCATATCTAACCGGCGACGATGCGAAACGTCCTCGTCCGGAATAGCACGTAGCAAGATCGAAACTTAAACCATAGGGAAGTCGAGAAAGCATCGAGCAGAACAGGCACTAAATTACTCATATTACATAAATAAAACAGGAATAACAATTTCACCGAAAAGATGTAAACTCTGTTATACTTTAAAAAGGTTCCATGTTAAAAATAAAATTTAAAAAATTCAACTTTAATGTTTTCATGTTTAAAAGGAAAATACTTTGAAACCGAGGATATATTAACGTATATCGTCGGCAATAATAGCGATGTATTATTTTATATAAAACTGAGTACTTAATTATTAACCGGCACCTACACTAAGATATTCCAATATTCCACTTAGTGATAAACACGAATTATCTAAGTAACTTCGGACTCATCAGTGACTGGCTCCACAATCTATGCAAAATTCAACTTCTGTGTTAACCGTAACGTCGAGACTTCTCATCTTTCATTAGCAAAAAATTATATTTTATTCCAAAAAAAAAACAATAAACCCTTACAAAACAATGCGTAAGAAAATATACTGAACAATCAAAATTCGCATCGTAACAAAATCAAGCATTTTATACATTTCAATCGCCTTCGAAAATGAGGACTTACACAGACATGTTAAATATTCTATCGGGCCAAACGAACAAAACATCCACTATACTGTGAACAATATTCGGAACCAGCAATTTCCGATGTTTAAATTTATTTCGTCCTCTTTTCCAATGCGATCCAGAAACCACCTTCAGGCTGCAACGTGAACTGTTTTCGATCGAACACGATAGGCTCGACCGTTTTCTCCGTAACCTTGAAGATGAATTTGTGCAAAAGATGTGCAACCAAAAGTTTCGTCTCCATAAGAGCGAAACGATTGCCAATGCACATCCTGGGCCCAAGGCCGAAAGGCAGGTAAGTATATGGCACAATATTGTCCTTGTTTTCGTCGCTGAACCTTTCGGGATCAAACTTAGACGGGTTCGGGAAATACTTGGGATCTTGGTGTAATGAGTAAACAGGCGTCCACGTCATGCAATCAGGCTCGAGGATGATGCTTTTACCACCCGGCTTTGCCGGAGGTAGTTCGTATCTTTTCACACAGACCCTGTCAACGAAAATCATTGCCGGATATTTTCGGAGAGCCTCGGACACAACCATATCCATGTAAGTCATCTTCGACAACGATTCATAAGAGATCTCGCCGTTTCCCTCGGCGAAATGTCGCTCCACCTCCTCAAACAGGCGATCTTGAATGTCGCGATGAACCGCGAGTTCATGCACGAGGAAGCACATCAGCGTCGCGGATGTTTCAAAGCCGGCCAAGAAGAAAATGAAGGCTTGAGACACGATGTCGTCCAATGTCATTGTGTGCACATTGGGTCCCTCCTTGTTACGAGCTTGCATCAATAAATGAATCATGTCCGGTCGAACGATACCTTGCTCATCGCGGGTTTTAATGGTCTCTGCTACGATTCTTCTGAAGAATTGGGCCGTAGCCGGCGGAAAGAAATGCAAACCTATTGACTTCGCAAATCGCGGTGCCGCGCGGAATAAAAAGAACTTCAGCACGCCAAATGATGAAAAACTCTTGGTGATGTCAATTCCTCTACTAAAGAATTCGTTGTTCTGATCCTTCATAGAATTCACGCTTATGCCAAAGGCCGACGTGGCGATTACGTCATTAGTGTATCGCCTAAAGGCCTCCTTCGTATCGACGGAGGAACACACCTCCGGATGATCGCTCAGATATTCAGCGAATTCGCGGGAACACTTTGACACTAGCTCGAACATAACTTTCATCTTGCTGGCGGTGAAAGAAGGGCTTAACGTGTTCCTCATTTCTCTCCAGCGGTTACCGCGCAAGGCAAAGACATTCTTTCCGAACAAAGGATCAACATCCTCACTCGTAAATTTACGGTGGTCCGGGAAATGTTCAAAATCTTTCACCATAACATCTCTGATCAACTCAGGGTCACGCAGAAGAACGAGAGGAGTAGCAACATCCATCAGTCCGACGTATTTAGCATCCGGATATAAATCGTAAGCGAATTTACCATATTCGGAAAAACTCATGCATCGCAGAAACACTCTCCAAGACGTTCCAACACCCGGAATTGTTCGTATAGTAGGAACGCCTCTTTTACTCCAGTAAGTGTATTGATGGTACATCAAGGCGATGACTTTCAGTGCGGCGATAATAGCCAAAGTGGTCGCTAAGAGCACAAAAGGTGATGAAAGTAACGACGACGACTCCATCGTGACCGGTACGTCCGAGACGAATGACTTCGTCGCTCACGGATAGAATGTTATAACGATATAAACGTTCACAAGCGCAAATCTTATCATGCATGAGCAGTGGAAAGGGAACACCTCTCAGACACGGACTGTTGCTACGTGTGCGAACTAGTAGCAAACAATCCGTTTAAACATATCGTTTTAAGCGTACACACCTATTCCACGGTAAAATGAATTATTCAACATTTCACAGTAAAGTATGTTTCACTCCGATGATTTGATATTTTCGCAGGGATAGCTATTAATTCATTGATTTACCACTTGATTAATCTTCGGCCATGTAACTTATACTAGTATGTAAAAGTTAAAGGTTGATTTTTTCGATTTTAAGTTGAAAATTACAGAGCGTATATTACAATCACTGTAATTTAAAGTATGAAGCTTATGTTTTGTTTTCAGATTGAAAACAGAAATGATGAATAAAAAAAGAGACAAGAAGAGGTTGATCAGTGAGATATACGAATATATTTTATATGAACATTCACTCTTCTTTTCCTTCCTTTTAGGATTAATATAACTATTATTACTTTCATTGTCAACAAAATTTATAAAGTTGTATAAGGGCCTTCATAAATCGTGTCATTTAAAACTAAACAAAAAATAGATATCAACGGTCATTCAAGATAATACAAATTAACCGTCAACACCGGGCGTATCTAATAAAGTTCGCACATTCGCGATGACTCATGCATAAAGCCTGTGAAATCTTAAGTTACCCTTACTAAACGTCTTCATTCAAAGATCGTCACTGATAAATCTATTGACCTTACACTCATCTTTCTGGGTCCAGCCGGAAAGTACTGCAATAAAGTATATGAGCGATGTTCTATAAATAAAATCTTTCGCAATTTTCATCTCATGAATTAAATTAAAATGTTTATGTTCATTAATTTCGGTTTAATCGATATGATCAAGCGGGAAATGCTAATATCTATTTCAGACATAAAATAAAACATAAAATTATTAACCAGTTAACGAGGAATTATTTTTGTAGTCAAGTCTAAATGTCTCTAAGTTATTCTATATCCCCGCATACATATATTTGCTTGTTATATACATTGTTGCATACATGTTGTTTATTTTTTGATTCCCAAAGACGAGTTATATCTAACGAGCGACAATGCAAAACGTTCTCATCCCGAGCAGCGCGTAGCAAGATCGAATCTTACACCTCAGGGAAGTCGGAAAAGCACCGAGCAGCATTGGCACTAAATTACTCATATTATATTCAATAAAACAGGAGTAACAATTTTACCGAAATGATGTAAACTCTGTTATACTTTAAAAAGGTTCCATGTTAAAAATAAAATTTAAGAAATTCAACTTTAATGTTTTCATGTTTAAAAGGAAAATACTTTGAAACCGAGGATATATTAACATATATCGTCGGCAATAAAAGCGATGTATTATTTTATACACAACTGAATACTTAATAATAATTGGCATTTACTTCGATATTCCAATATTCCACTTAGTAATAAACACGAATTATCTAAGTAATTACGGACTAATCAGGGACCAGGACCACAATCTATGCAATTTTCAACTTTGTTTGTTAACCACGACATCCAGACTTTTCATCTTGCGTTAGCAAAAAAAATGATACACTTTATTCCAACAAAACAACTAACCCTTACAAAACAATGCGTAAGAAAATATACTGAACAATCAAAATTCGCATCGTAATAAAAATCAAGCATTTTATACATTTCGATCGTCTTTGAGAATTAGGACTTACATAGGCTTGTTAAATATTCTATCGGGCTAAACGGACAAAACATCCACTATACTGTGAACAATATTGGGAAAGAGCAATTTCCAGTGTTACGTTTAAATTTACTTCGCCCGCTTCTCCAATGCGATCCAGAATCCACCTTCAGGCTGCAACGCGAACTGTTTTCGATCGAACACGATAGGCTCGACCGTTTTCTCCGTGACCTTGAAGATGAATTTGTGCAAAAGATGAGCAATCAAGAGTTTCGTCTCCATAAGAGCGAAACGATTGCCAATGCACATCCTAGGCCCAAGGCCGAAGGGCAGGTAAGTATACGGCACAATATTGTCCTTGTTTTCGTCGCTGAACCTTTCGGGATCGAACTTAGACGGGTTCGGGAAATACTTGGGATCTTGGTGTAATGAGTAAACAGGCGTCCACGTCATGCAATCAGGCTCGAGGATGATGCTTTTGCCACCCGGTTTCGCCGGAGGTAGTTCGTATCTTTTCACACAGACCCTGTCGACGAAGATCATCGGCGGATATTTCCGGAGGGCCTCGGACACAACCATATCCATGTAAGTCATCTTCGACAACGATTCATAAGAGATCTCGCCGTTTCCCTCGGCGAAATGTCGCTCCACCTCCTCAAACAGGCGATCTTGAATGTCGCGATGAACCGCGAGTTCATGCACGAGGAAGCACATCAGCGTCGCGGATGTTTCAAAGCCGGCCAAGAAGAAAATGAAGGCTTGAGACACGATGTCGTCCAATGTCATTGTGTGCACATTGGGTCCCTCCTTGTTACGAGCTTGCATCAATAAATGAATCATGTCCGGGCGAACGATACCTTGCTCATCGCGGGTTTTAATGGTCTCTGCTACGACTCTTCTGAAGAATTGGGTCGTAGCCGACGGGAAGAAGTTCAGACCTATTGACTTCGCAAATCGCGGTGCCGCGCGGAATAAAAAGAATTTCAACATGTTAAATGATGAAAAACTCTTGGTGACGTCAATTCCTCTACTAAAGAATTCGTTGTTCTGATCCTTCATGGAATTCACGCTTATTCCGAAAGCCGACGTGGCGATTACGTCCGTGGTGTATCGCCTGAAAGCTTCTTTCGTATCGATGGAGGAACACATCTCCGGATGATCGGTCAGGTATTCAGCGAATTCGCGGGAACACTTTGACACTAGCTCGAACATAACTTTCATCTTGCTGGCGGTGAAAGAAGGGCTTAACGTGTTCCTCATTTCTCTCCAGCGGTTACCGCGCAAGGCAAAGACATTCTTTCCGAACAAAGGATCTATATCTTCACTCGCGAAGGTACGGTGATCCGGGAAATGTTCGAAATCTTTCACCATAACATCTCTGATCAGCTCAGGGTCGCGCAGAACAACGAGAGGAGTAGCAATATCCATCAGTCCGACGTATTTAGCATCCGGATACAAATCGTAAGCGAAATTGCTATATTCGGGAAAACTCATGCGTCGCAGTAACACTCTCCAAGACGTTCCAATACCCGGAATTGTTCGTATAGTAGGAACGCCTCTTTTACTCCAGTAAGTGTATTGATGGTACATCAAGGCGATGACTTTCAGTGCAGCGATAATGGCCAAAGTGGTCGCTAAGAGCACAAAAGGTGATGAAAGTAACGACGACGACTCCATCGTGACCGGTACGTCCGAGACGAATGACTTCGTCGCTCACGGATAGAATGATATAAACGTTCACAAGCGCAAATCTTATCATGCATGAGCAGTGGAAGGGGAACGCCTCTCAGACACGGACTGTTGCTACGTGTGCGAACTAGTAGTTCACTAGTAGTAAACATATTGTTTTAAGCGTACACACGTACTCCACTTTAAAATGAATTATTCAACATTTCACGGTAAAGTATGTTTCACTCCGATAATTTGATATTTTCGCAGGGATAGCGATTAATTCATTGATGTACTACTTGATTAATCTTCGGTCCTGTAACTTATACTAGTATGTAATAGTTAATTAAAAGTTGATTTTTTAGATTTTGAGTTGAAAATTACGAAGCGTATATTACAATCGCTGTAATATAAAGTATGAAAATTATGTTTTGTTTCCAGATTGAAAGCGGAAATAATGAATAAAAAAGAAGACAACAAGAGGTTGATCAGTGAGACGTACGAATATATTTTATATGAACATTCATTCTTCTTTTCCTTCCTTTTATAAAGTTGTATAATGGCCTTCATAAATCGTGTCATCTAAATCTTAACAAAAACTGAACTAAATCTTAACAAAATCGTAACAAAAACTAGATACCAACGGCCATTCAAAATAATACAGATTCATCGTCAACACCGAGCGGATCTGAATAATTTTCGCACATTCACGATGACGATGCATAAAGCCTGTGAGATCTTAAGTTATTCTTGCTTATAAGTCTTCACTCAACGGTCGTCACCGATAAATTTGTCGACTTTAAATTAATGTTTCTGCGAGAAAAGCATCGCGATAAGATGCAAATGTTGCTTTATAAGTTATTTCTCATGAAGCTAACGAGTACGTAGTAATCTTCTTATGTTTTCAAAATCGCGCGAATTTTAAGTGACCAAATTCGCTGTAAAACCGTTTTGGAGCGCCATTTGATTGGATAAGAAAGGTAAACTGCACGGCAAAATATGCCAACCAAAAAATTATCGTGAAAATTGTTGACGAAACTTGAGTCTTATGATAACTGTCTTAAAATAAATGTCATCAGAATTATCCAAAACTTTTTTAAGTAGTTTTTTTGTAGTTTACTGCGCATTAATTTAAATATTGTTTAATTACTTTTGTATTTAAAAAAAAGGTGGACCATGCGAAAGTGGAGTTATTTGCAGTGTATTTGCATGCTTTTAAGACATATTTTTCTACACCACATTGATGATAACATCGTATTTTTTATTTTAATTTAACAAAAAGATTTTAGATAGTTTATAATATAAGATTATATATATATAAGATAAAATATAATACAGATGTTATGATATATTTCCTCTAAGTTACTCAATTTCTCTTCTTCATCGCGCGATTAAACCTTTCTAATATTGTTGCGAGATAATTAGCTTAATCAGCGCATCGATCTCATGATATAACGATAATTCCGTACTGATTAAACGTTAGATACCGCGATTGCGAGAACCGTGCAGAGCGTTTTACACACAAAGATAAACTGAAACTTCGTCAAGTTCTTCGAGGAAAAATTCTCGATATTTGTTATTATAATAACTAGAAATGAAAGAATTATAATCAGGAGGATCATTTTTCTACTAAGTATTATCATACAACATGAGTGATCATTGCCTTACATTCACATTGCTACACGGAAAAAAAGTTTTAAATTACGAATATAAATAAATATTGAAAAAATTTAAAATACAAATAAATAATTACTCCGAAAACTCCCGTAAATTTTTAGTGGAATCAAATAACACTTACTTAGTCAAAGCAAAATATTTCCCGAGTAAATTATTCCCAAGTAAAATATTTACTTGATCCCAATAAAACCTTATTATATACTTATTATATACCAATATTACTTTATTCAAATAAGAAGTTGCTGAGGAATAGTGGAGCATTATTTATTTGAATCGAGTACTTTTTTATGTATTACTATTTCTTTTCAGTTAAAACCAGAAGAAGATATAGTTAAGGCAGAAATAACCATAATTTTAACGAGATTTCTCTTACAGTGTAATGAAACGTGTCTCAATACTTACCGATGAAGACGAATATCTGGTGATGCGAGTATCGCAGTAACATCGAGATCGACACCGTCTGAAACAGCAAAGAGCGGAAAGCCCATGGTCAAATTCGCATTCTCGTCTTGATTGAAATCGCGCAATGTGAGATATTGGCGACATATATGCTGCAATTAGCGCGGGGACGCGATTGACGTTGATTAAAAACGTCGATCCGCATTATGGGTTACGGATATTCTGAAATTTTACGCGAGTACCTTTGACAAAGTTACGTAAATTGCGAACTGGTCGCTCGTAGTCGGTTAGCGGGTTGAGCGAATGTTGAAATTGAATTGCGATCGGTTCAGATTGAACCAGCACCTGACACCCTCGAAGATAATCCACTATTTGCAACAGCCAGCTTTGCAGTAATGGGGTCGTTCGATACCACCTTGTACGAATACGCAGATGTTATTAAAAAAAAAGGAGGAGGAGAAGAGAGAAGACAGAGAGAGAGAGAGGGAAGGAAGATAAAACGGGCAAAAGAAATGGAATAAATAAAGAGAAAAACAACGTTAACCGGAAGCTATTAATCGTCGACTTTTAGAGCATAATATCGAAGTATTAATTTAATTGCGAACCATATATATAACTGTAACATTTTATTCGAAATTGAAACATATACAATTAATGGTTACTCCCGTAATATTTTAGTGGTATGATATTCGTGATAATATTATCTTTTGTAAAAAGGTGGCGAACTTAATTTACGAATGTACTGCGTTCATTTCACTTCCCTAAAAACACGAATCGACGTTCGCTATTCTTAAAGTTTAAAATATTAAAAACGACTCTTCCGGAGTCGAAATTTTGCCTCTATATTAAACTTTTAATTACTACACTCATATAGTAAGAGCTAAGATAGCAAACTAGGTTCAACTTCAATTCTAATGATATGATTTATTTCCTACTTTGATCCTAATGATCTCTTAAATGTCCATTTTCGCCATGTCAAAATAAATTCTTCATGATTAAGCATTCAATTAAAATCTGTAGAATTAAAGATCCAAAAGAGAAGTTAATAAGTGTCAGTATCGTTAAAATGGATTTTTATTAGTCTATAGGCCATGTAAATAAGCGCAAACCATCCTCGAGAGAATCAAAGCGACATCGAAATTTCGACTCGAGTTCGTCGCTTCACATCTCTGGTTCGCGCAATGTGTCGATAATTGTCCATTAGTCGAATGAAACAATTCGCGAAATTATTTACTCGTTTAGACACGACACACTGCACACCAGAAATATCGTTACCAATGCGAAGCTGGCGAGACATGAGGCATATATTACCGGTGCGAATCGAAACGAAAATCTAGCATGAAATAAACATCCGCTCGCGAAATCGTTCCATTTTTGTCAGAACCGCGCGGATCTTGCGATGAACTCAATATTGCTCGTCCATTCTCGCGACTGCTCGCTTTTAAACAATATTCTCTGCGACTCGTCCGAATTCTTCCTCCCCCGTCTCGCGCACGTGTCGCGGCTAATAGACATCTCTTATGATAAATCCGACCAACGTACGTATGGGCGAACGGACGGTCAATCGAATTCGCTGTAAGAGAGACACAAGCGTGCCCCGAGGGGAGGGAGGTNGGGGGGGGGGGGGGGAGCGGATGCGAGCGACAAACGTGCAAACACACAGAAGTAAATAAGGAGGAAAGATAAAGGAAGAGGGAATAGTATTTCATACCGGATCACATTGTAACGGAGCGCCGGACGTTGCATGTACATGACAGAGGAGATACACGGTGATACGTGCACGACGACAGTCGTATGCACGTGACTCCGACGGTAGGCCAGCGGGGGTAACTGACGGAAGTGAACCCTCCAGGCAGTCGGAGCTCGAATTCACGTGTTGCGACACGAGCGACGCGCAATGCTCATTCTCCTTCCCGTCCGTCATCCCCCTCCCGCTCCGGCTCCCTTTTACTACCCGATAAACTACGATCGGCATCGCTCCACGCTGCAAAGCGAACCGCATTGTCCAGTCCGAAGAACAAAATGTCTCATCGCTCAGCGGCAATCAGAGTCACGAGGCGTGTGCCGTGTTGCGAATTCGCGAACGTATCCACCGACGACGACGAGTACGCATTAACAAAAAATTCTCAAGACGCAATCGTCTGTCGAAAACCAGGCGGTTTCAATTGTTAAAACGATAAAATTTTAATGAAGAATAATGAAAGGAATCGAAAGGAAATGATTAACGTTCCGAGTAGTTATATTTTAGTACTGACCTCTATTAGTCAACAGCGAGAATTAATTCAAGCACCTAATAATAAGCAATTGTTTTTATTAAAAGCTGTATTAAAAAAAAATTATATTTTTTTCATTTGAAACAAATTTTTGTTCAATGTAATATATATATATATATTTTTTTTTCTTTTACACTGAGAAAAAATGTGTTTCAAATAAAAAAAAATATAATTATACACACACACACACACACACTCACACACATTATATTTATACTGATATATATGTTATTAGTACATACTGAATAAATATTTTTTTATTTTTCAGACATTTCTATCTCAATGTATTAGCTTTTATGCTAGTTTTTTTATTCAAAATATTATTATATATTAAGTTTTTGTTACATAAATTATTTTCAATTTTACCACGTTTACTGACATACGGGAATAATAAATGCTCAGTAGAATTCACCTTATCAAAGAGCATATTTCTAATAGTCTCCTTATATGGTTCTTCCTTAAAATAAAAGTAGCGTATGTGAAAAGGAAGAATAATAAATTAATACTTTCACTATACATGTATAATCCATTTCTTACGAGAGATACGTCATATATGTGTGTCAATGGCGATAATTTTTCTTTTTGCGCCCATAATAAACAAACTAAGGCTATTTTCTACACAATTATGTAGAAAAGAAAAAATTCCAAGTAATCTGTGGGGAGGATTCCCCAAATGAACATTAGTAGCGAACATATTAAGACAAAATATCAGTATGTGTCCCGGTTACAAAATTTGTACGGTAACTTTTTGCAAAATTTTCTCGCGTGTGCTTTGCCGTTGCCCGTTGTTAAATTCAGGAAAAGCTATGAACACTGATACACGAAATATATATGAAACTAGGTTCTTATTAAGAGTATAGCGTCAATTAAAGATCTCGCGAGGTAATGACGATCTCGACCGCGGTATGCTGCAATCTATTTCGTCACAATTTGATACAAAATTACCGACTTGGGGGCCGCTACGACGAATACGATGCCTCTAATAACGTTGATTTATAGCGACGGTTCAACTCCAAAGGGATCGCGCGAGGATGAGCACACGAGGGGATAGGAAAGCTGTACGCTGGTTACTTCAGCGGATGGTTAGCTTGAATTGATTGCCGTATCGTTTTACACGTGTAAGGCTATCGTATAGGTGCGCGTGAAATCATTCCTCTGTGATGGCGAGGTATTTATTATCGCCGAAAAAGGACATATGAACGAACTCGCATATTCCATACAGCGTTGACGCTCAATATTCTCGATAATATACGGTGCATGCTTCGATGTACAGTCACTCGAGTCTCGGGGTGAAATCTGATGTTTTATATCAAATAAAAAACAACCAAGGTCCACTGACAAACATAAGCCCGAGACAGGCTGCTGTCCGTAAGCCGATACGTTCTGATATCACATGTACGTAACGTGAGACCTAATGAGAAGTCATTAGTCTAGAAAGAATCAAGCGGCAGGGGAGAGACAAAAAAACAGCCCTGATTCTAAACATCTTTCTGATATAAATTAAACAATTTCTCGCATCTCGTATTTCATTAGTAAATTTCTCACGAAAAATGGAATCTCTCTGTTCGCGCTGTTCGCGCGTAATTCACATTTGTTATCACAAATTAATATAAAATATATAAAAATTATATTGTTACATATAAAATAATTACATATATAATAAAAATATGTGTGTGTGTGTGTGTATGTGCACATAACAAAAACAAATAATATAATATATAATAATGAAATTTAAAATTTTATTTCTACTAAAAACGATATGTTAATTAACATATCGAAATGTTCTTCAAACCTCTTTTCCGCGATGCTGATTGATTCGCGCGTTGCAGCGTTGCGGCTTGCTTCATATGTCTCATTTACATGTTAAGTGATTAAGTGAATTCGAACGACGAATTCGTCCCTCAGTTTATATGTTAACAAGGATAAACAATTAAAATATTTTAAAAACGAAGAAAAGATAAATAGATTTTTAGTATGATAAAAAACTTTTTAATCCGATATGTTCATTTAATTATACAAACTGAGATTAATTTTCGTGTAATAATAAACTGAGATTAATTTCCGTATAATAATAAATAGTCAAACAGCGTAGCGTAACGCCCGTATTATGGGCGCGTGTATTATTCTAGTTATATTATAAACGAGTGAGAATACGTTTCACTTTTCTATACTAATATAATTGAACCAAAACTTCCATAAAAAATATGCATTATTCCTTTATTCTTGCGTTATCATTTTTGTGATAACAATTGAACAACAGTATACTTCATGGAAACGTTAAGAAAATGACATTGAGAAATAAATGTCTGATGATGAGTATATTTCTTGAAAATGTCATGACTGATAACAAATCGATTGTAGGTAACAATATAAATGTCCAAGAGTACAAGATTTCAGGGACATATCGATACGTGGAAAAACACTCTTTTACAATTTAACAATGTTATGAAAACTATATTTATATTATAACTATATTGTATATTACGAACTTAATCTATTTGTAACTTCGGGAGATTCCGTTATGTTCGGAAATATCTTCATTCTTATTGAGTTATCTCTGAATAAGTCATTTTCGAAGACATTTGTATTTTTTCTATCTAATTTGTGTGAAAATAAAGAAGCGGCCAATATTTAAAATTTAAAATGATCACATTCACAATTATAAATTAATTATAAATCAAATCTGCTTTTTGCCTACATTCTCTAAACCTCTGCGGTTCTATGTGATTAAAGGAAGGTCAAAATATCCATTTTAATTAATGAAATATAAAAGATCTAATCAGTTAAAAAGAATTTATTATTTTTACAATAATACATATTGAAATATACATATCTCTAATATATACTTTATCTATTTTTTCCACCTTTGTCCAATACACTTGCTAACTAATTCTCGAAGATGAGACACGTTTAACAAGCAATTATCGCTAAAAGTCCTTATCGCCAGAAGTTCTTACAAGTGGCGCGTGGCAAGATCAGACACGAACTGTTCAACAAAAACATCGAATTCTACACATCAATAAGATTATTAATGAATTAAACGAGTGACACAGCAATAACAATTTTGCCGAAACGACGGCCGCGCAGTTTTATGATGCTTTAGAAATTTTTCATATTAAAAATATGTTTCAGAAATTTAATTTTAAAATTGCGTTAAAAACGAAATGAGAATATTTCGAAACAAATATGATATAGATGCACATTCTCCACAGTAATGAAGATATACTTTTTTACACAGTGCCAAACATTTGTAATAACGGTAAGTCCACTTTCATATATTGATAGCATTCCATTCGTCGATAAACAAGAATCAAGCACGTAATTTCGAATGCCGGTCTCAATTTACTATTTCCTCTTCTCCAATGCAATCCAGAATCCGCCATCAGGTTGCAACGAAAACTGTGTTTTATCGAACACTACGGACTCGACGGTCTTCTCTGTGACCTTGAAAATGAATTTCTGTAGGAGATGAACTATCAAGAGTTTCGTCTCCATGAGAGCAAAACGATTGGCGATGCACATCCTAGGCCCGACGCCGAAGGGTACATATGAATACGGCACAATATTATCCTTGTTCTCGTCGCTGAACCTCTCAGGATCGAACACAGACGGATTCGGGAAATATTTGGGATCATGGTGTAACGCGTAAATAGGCGTCCACGTCAAGGAATTGGGCTCGAGGATCACACTCTTGCAACCAGGCTTCGCCGGATGTAGTTCATAACTCTTCGCGCAGAGTCTGTCGGTGACAAACATCGGCGGATACTTCCGCAGAGTTTCGGACACCACCATATCCAGATAAGTCATCTTCGATACAGTCTCATAAGAGATCTCGCCGTTTTCCTCCGCGAAATGTCGTTCCACCTCTTCAAACAGGCGATCCTGAATGTCTCGGCTAATCGCGAGCTCATGAGCGAGGAAGCACATCAACGTGGAGGACGTTTCAAAGCCAGCGAAGAAGAAGATAAAGGCCTGTGACACGATGTCGTCCAGCGTCATTGTGTGCACATTGGGTCCCTCCTTGTTACGAGCTTGCATCAATAAATGAATCATGTCCGGGCGAACGATACCTTGCTCATCGCGGGTTTTAATGGTCTCTGCTACGATTCTTCTGAAGAATTGGGTCGTAGCCGACGGGAAGAAGTTCAGACCTATTGACTTCGCAAATCGCGGTGCCGCGCGGAATAATATGAACTTCAATATAGACACAAAGTTACCGAAATTGGTAGCCTCCAATCCTCTCGTGAAGAATTCGTTGTTTCGATCCTTCATGGAATTCACACTTATACCGAAGGCCGATGTGGCGATTACGTCGGTGGTGTACCGTCTGAAGACCTCCTTCGTATCGACAGAGGAGCACAGCTCTGGATGATCCGCCAGGTATTCGGCGAATTCGCGGGAACATTTCGACACCAGCCCGAACATGGTTTTCATCTTGTTGGCGGTGAAAGAGGGACTCAACGTGTTCCTCATTTCTTTCCAACGATCACCGTGCAAGGAAAAGACGTTCTTACCGAACAAGGGATCTAATTCTTCATTCGCAAAGGTGGAATGCCCCGGAAAATGTTCGAAATCTTTCACCATGACATCTTTTATCAGCTGGGGGTCGCGCAGAAGAACAAGAGGAGTGGCCATGTCCATTAGTCCGATGTATTTCGCGTCCTGGTCATAATTGTAGACGAATTTGGTATAGTCGGGGAAGCTTATGCGTCGAAAGATCACTTGCCAAGGAGTCCCCAAAGTCGGAATTGTTCGTATATGTGGGACGCCTCTTTTACTCCAGTAAGTATAAACATCGTACAGAACAGCGAGAAATTTCAACACGCCGATAGTGCACAAAGTTGTTAATAAAAGCACAAAAGACGATGAAAATAACGACAACGACGATGACTCCATCGTGATCGACACGTCCGTGAACAAATGGCTTCGTCGCTCGCGGCATATGATATAAGAAGTTCAGACATACACATTCAAAAACACGAGTCTTATCATACACAGAGAAGAAAACAAGATAAAAGCCTTTTGAACTGTTGCCAATTCCGTTGATTTGTGACGCGTGTTATCTACGCAATAAACAACATGTCTAAAAATGTCATTTCAATCGCACGTAAATTCTCGTCAAAACTACTTATTATATTTTACTGAGGAGAATAACTTACTCCAATAATATCTAGATATTTTCTCAGGAATAATAGTTTTTGATATATCGAACTATTGCTCAATTAATGTTTTGCCTTATGGATTGTACCTATCATGAATTTAGGCGGAATTATTCAATTATGAGGCGGAAATTTCAGAATGTGGTCTACACAATTGCAAAAATATAAAGTGAAGAATTTCATTTTATGTTTCGTTTTAAGAATGAAAATAGCTCAAAGAGGAAAAAACGATGGCAGATTGATCAATGCTGCACGAAAATATATTTTGTACTATTATTTATTTTTCTTCCCTTCCACATATGTTTTTCTTAGTTGTCTTTTTAATATCATAAATTAAGCATATCATAAATTATGTACACGTTTTATTTATATGTTAAGGACTAACGTACGAGGGTGATAAGTAACCTAGCTGATACTGAAAGAGGACGACAGCGACATCTGTATATGTGATCATAAATTGTTCTTCTTATGGATAAATATTCTATGGTCACAAATCATTCTGACTTAGTAATTTGTTGTTTGTCAGTTGCTTAACCCTTTCGCTTCGACAGTCCAGTCCGCCGAAGTGTCGTCACCGTACGGAAGCACGCGCCGGTCGCCGTGTGGATGCCGGATATATCCGGCACTCGAAGCGAAAGCAGAAGTGTTTCGAGTGACAATGAAAAATGGATAAAATTATAATTCGTGGCATAATTCAATTCATTTTTCTGGGAAGGAAAACAGCAAAAGAAATTGATGAAAGGATTTACCCCACATTGGATGACTCATGCCCTTCCTATGAAACCGTTCGACTTTGGATAAATGAAATCAAACGTGACAGAACAAGCATCGAAGACGCACCACGTCCTGGAGCCTCGAAATAAGCTGTGACGTCAGAAATCATCAATAAAGTCCATGATATGGTTTTGGCCGACAGACGAGTAAAAGTGCGCGAGCCAGCAGAGGCCACAGGCATCTCAACTGAGCGGGTTCACTTCATTTTGCATAATGAATTGCACATGAGAAAACTTAGCGCAAGATGGGTGTCGCGTTTGCTTACACCAGAGCAAAAACGAATTCGCATGCGAACATCAGCCAACTGTTTGCAAGTGTTTAAAAAGAAACCAGCGAATTTTTTGCGACGTTTTGTAACCATGGATGACAGGAAAGGTGTTGTGTTCCATCAGGATAACGCCAGGCCACACAAGTCTATAGCGACTCGCCAGAAACTACGGGAGATTGGTTGGGAAGTTTTGATGCATCCACCACATAGTCCGGTACCAAGCGATTACCATGTTTTTCTTGCATTGCAAAATTTCTTTAGTGATAAGAAATTGGCATCAAGAGAAGATTGTGAAAATCGATTACTAGAGTTTTTCGCCAATAGGGACTAAGACTTCTATGAGAGAGGCATTATAAAGCTACCTTTAAAATGGCAACAAATTATAAAACAAAACGATGCATATTTGACCCAAACCGGACAATCCGAAATATGTTAAATAAAGTCTTAAAGTTCACGTAAAAATAATGGATTTCATCTTCCCCAACCTAATATAAACAAGGACAATTTCTGAGTTAAAATGTGTGTGTTCCAATATTGGGCAGTACTTAACAGAACAATATACACGAATATATTTAATTTTATAAATTTCCGTCCATTGAATTCGGATCAACTTACAATTTCGAGAAAATGTTCTTCAGACAGTGTAATTTAAGAAAATATAAAATCCCTAAATCGAAAATTCTGAAGATTCTAAATTAAAATGCTCTCTTAAAATAAATATATCAGAATATCCATAAAATACTAATAAATATTTATAAATATTTATAAATGTATCGGCAAATGAACTATATATTACACGGACCGAATCAATTTTTAATTGTAAAAATTCCGACAGTTGCATTTGGGTAGGACTTCTCATAGACTTCTAAGTCTAAATTATTCTTAAAAAGACTTTTATTTAAATTTCCATTTTACATATATATAGAATAAAAATTGTAAAAAGACCACAATATTTTAATTTGTTTACTTTCATAACCATGTATTAAATTCAAGCGCTATTTTCTGTAATCTCCGCTTAATCTAATATAATCAAAGAAAACATTAAAGTATATATTTTAAACAATGAAACGGTTAACCTGGAATTATTATTTTTGCAATTCTATGGACAAGATATATCTAAATTGCTTTATGCGCTTTTATCCCACACTCATAAGTGTACTATCTAATTCCCGCTAGAGACATGTTTAACGAGCGACAATAAATGATTCGATATGTTTTTATCATAAATGGCGCATGACAAATGGCTTTGAAAGAAAACGATTAATATATAAATAACAATTTTACTGAAACAAGAGTCGCTTGTTAGTTTATTAAAAAAGAATAGAGTACTACCGGTAAATAATGCTGGTACCTATATATCTCGACAGTTGTCGGTACAAATTAAATTCTGCAAGTTTATTTCCTTTGTGAAGAGCCAAAGAAAGCATAAGACAAAACAACGCTACGATAATATACCGTAATGTCCACAGATGATCTATTACAAAAAGGTTATTTCGCTATTTTCTGATGTTAAGATTGCTACAAGAGAAACCTGATAAGTCAGCTAATTTATTCATGTTTAATTATTGCAGTATTTTCTACAATATAATGCAAACCTTTAACCTTTCATATAAACCTTATAACACATAATATAAACCTTATAATTTCTTATATAAACCATTAAATATACGGCAAGAATATTGAATTTTTTGAATTGATGGAGCGTTACAAGTTTAATTTATTTGTGAAAACATATAATTTGAGTAACGGTGGTCAGTCGGGGCTGGAATGACCATGATTAAGAGCTGCGCTTTGTTGCAAGAGATTTAGAAGAGATCGACTACCAATTTTATGAATTTCCGCTTAGCTGATCACCATTACCGCCATTGCTCCTTATATATTAGAAATCACTCCTGTTATAAATTATAATTTTCTCCTCCTTCTCTAATAAACTAATATAAAATTATAAGTGTAACATATTCGACGAATTCAACAATGTCAACGTTAATCCTATTCAATGTTTCAGCTTTTTATTAAAAACAAAACAAGGATATCTCAAACATAATAATGATACTATCTTTTACACAGAACAATAGATTCAGAAACAGTAAGCGTTTACTTTTACACTTCGATAAGATTTTACGTATCAATAAACATGAGTTACATAAGCCGTTTCTAGTAAAATATGTCAGCTCATTTTTCCCTTTTCTCCAATGAAATCCAAAACCCACCATCAGGTTGCAACGAGAACACATTTTTATCGTATACCATAGGGTCGACAGTCTTCTCCGTGGTCTTGAAGATAAATTTCTGTAGGAGACGAACCATCACGAGTTTTACCTCCATGAAAGCGAAACGATTGGCGATGCACTTCCTGGGCCCGAGGCCGAAGGGCATATATGTATACGGCACGATGTTGTCCTTATTCTCGTCGCCGAATCTCTCGGGGTCGAATTTGTACGGGTCAGGGAAATAATTGGGATCATGGTGCAACGCGTAAGCAGGTATCCAAATCTTGGACGTGGGCTCGATGATCACGCTTTTGCAGCCCGGCTTCGACGGAGATAGCTTATAACTCTTTACACAGATCCTATCAATGAAGAGCGCTGGCGGATACTTCCGAAGAGCTTCCGACACCACCATGTCCAAGTAAGTCATCTTCGACATTAACTCGTAGGAGATTTCGCCGTTTCCCTCGGCGAGATGTCGTTCTATTTCCTCATATAGACGATCCTGTATATCTCGGTGAACCGCGAGTTCATGTACAAGAAAACACATTATTGTCGAAGACGTATGAAAGCCGGCCAAAAAGAAAATGAATGCCTGCGACACGATATCGTCCAACGTCATATCGTGCACACTACTATGACCCTCTTTATTCCTAGCTTGCATCAATAAGTGAATCATGTCCGGTCGTACGATTCCTTGCTCTTCGCGCATTTTAATGGTCTCAGCCACGATTCTCTTGAAGAATTGGGATGTAGCCGACGAAAAAAAATCTATTCCTAGTGCCTTCATTAACCGTGGCGTCGTGTGGAATAACACTAACTTCAATACGGCCACAAAGCTTTGGAAATTGCTGGCCTCCACGCCTCTTATAAAGAATTCGTTATTACGCTCCTTCATGGAATTAATGCTTATGCCGAAAGCCGACGTGGCGATTACATCAGTGGCGTATCGCCTGAAGGCGTCCCTCGTGTCGATAGAGGACCATAGTTCCGGATGATCCGCCAGATATTCGGTGAATTCGTGGGAACATCTTGACACTAGCTCGAACATAACTTTCATCTTACTGGAGGTGAAAGAGGGGCTCAACGTGTTTCTCATTTCTTTCCAGCGATCACCGCACAAGGAAAAGATATTCTTACCAAACAAGGGGTCACATTCTTCAGTCACTATAACGGCATGATCGGTAAAATGTTCGAAATCCTTCACCATGACATCTTTGATGAGCTCGAGATCGCGGAGAACAACGACTGGTGTGGCTTTGTCCATCATGCCAATGTATTTAGCGTTCGGGTCATAATAGTAGATGTGCTTGTTAAAGTCGGGGAAGCTCATGCGTCGAAACAACAGTATCCAAGGCGACCCCAAATTCGGAACCGCTCGTATATAAGGGACACCTCTTTTCTTCCAGTAAGTGTACACATGATATAGAACGACGACCAATTTCAGTACGCCAATAGCGAACAAAGTTGTTAATGAAAGCGCAAAAGGCGACGAGAATAACGGCGACCACGACCACTCCATTGTGACTGACGCGTCCGAGAACGAATGACTTCGTCGCTCGTTGCATTTAATGCTATGATTCTAGCAGCGAGAATCTTATCATGCATGAACGGTGGGAGGGATGAGCGGAAATCCTCATGAACTATTACGGCTTACATTTTAATATTGATACGTGTTATCTACATGGTAAATATCCTTTTAAACGTATTGATTCAAGTTCCTGTAATTTACTGTCTGATGTAATTATACTATGTAATAAACCAAAGATGAAATAATATAAAATTTTTCAGAAGCAAATGTTTTACTCTGACAACATTTTGATACTTTCTTAGATATAGGTCATATTCTACCAAATTATTGTTCGATTAATCTTGTGGTTTTTGAGCTACACTCACGTATGATAAATTTAACATTGATTTATTCAATTATGAAACGGAAATTTAATTTTGATGCAGATTATACATCTGCAGATATACAAAATAAAAAATTTATAATTTACTGTAAGAAAAATATCTCAAAGAAAAAAAATTAGGAGAAGTTGATCATTGTTGCGCGAAAATATATTTGCATTAACATTTACGTATCCTCTTCTTCCCTTTCAGTTTTCTATCATTTTCCCTATTTCCTTTTCATTCATTAAATATAATTTAAAATTGTATTATATTATAAACGAAGGAACACACATTTTAAATTTATTCAATTTATTTCAAAATAAATTTAGCACAACATTCCCGTTAAAATACGTTATAAATACAAAAATTATTTACTTATCACAGCGTTATCATTGTTGGAATACAAATATAGCAAAGGAACGAATCTCCGAGAGATTAATGAAACTGCTTTGAGAAATAAATGATATACGCAAGATATTTTTCGAAAATGTCATATTTAATAGCAAATCTATTATAAATTCAGAGTTAGGCGTTCAATAAAGAGCAGTAGTTCCAGGGACATTCGCCACGTCACAAATCTCGATATTCTAACAATTTAACAACATCGTTTAGATATCTGCAGCTACATTGTATGTTACTAAATCAATCCATTTATAATTTGAAAAATTTCAACAACTGTATTTGTGTAGATTCCCATTCTTATTATATTCTCCTTGAATTAACTATTTTTACTGACACTTTCATCTTTTTTTGTTCTTTTCCTTCATATAATTTGAGTGAAAGTTATGTAATTTGTGTGAAAATAGAAAAACAGTGATATATGAATTTAATTATGATTACTTTTATAACCATAAATTAAATGCAAGAGACTATGTTCTGTCAACTCCGTTTAATCTATATGATTAAAAGAAACATCAAATATATCCATTAAAATCAATCAAACATCAAACCATTCAACCTGGAATTATTATTTTTGCAACAACAGTCAAAGGTATATTTAAATTATTCTATTCGCTCTTTACTGCGCTCATAAACTTATTATTTCATTCCTAAAGATGTCCAACAAGTGACAATAACTGATGCAATAACATCCTTATCGCGAGAGGCAAAATCAAACATTGAACCTTTCAACGCTGTAACTCGTGCCCCGCTGGTGGGGTGGTCTTCCGGTGTCAACGGTTGACTGTGTTCGGTGGCCTCGGTGTAGCTCGCCGTATGTCCAGGCGTTCTTCCTTGTGCGTGCGTGTGTGTGTGTGTGTGTGATTAGACGAGTGAATGAGTGAGTGAGTGAGTGAGTGAGCGAGTATTTGAATAACAACCCTTTTTTTTAGTTAATTATAACCACGATGTTTTGTACAAGCGAGTATCAGCGGGCCGCGCTTCCATTCAATTTTTCGCGGTGATACATTGCGGCGATAGATGCAGCCACGGAATTCCGTGTTTACGTCGTGACGTTGTATCGCCGGCTTATCTCGGTGTTATTCGGCGTATTGGTTTTCGTGAAATCTGTTTGGAGTGGCCGCTTGCGGTGTCCCCGGAGAGCGGGCGCTCGACAACGAAGAACGCCTTGACATAACGAGAGCTACACCGAGGCCACCGAACACAACCGTTGACACCGGACGACCGCCCCGCCGGCCAGGGTAGCGCACTCGTCCACCGACCGGCGGGGCACGGGTCACAGCGTTGAGCGGTTCAAGGTTTGATTTTGCCTCTCGCGATAAGGATGTCATTGCATCAGTGATTGTCACTTGTTGGACATCTTCAGAAATGAAATAAGTTTATGAGCGCGGAAAAAGAGCGAACAGAATAATTTAAATATATCTTTGACTGTTGTTGCAAAAATAATAATTCCAGGTTCAATGGTTTGATGTTTTATTATTCCGGCATGTTGTGTTGACGGTTCGCGTGTCGGCCCGGCGTTTAAATATCTCGATTTCGCATCGGAGTGCAAGACGGCGGAATGCATCTGCTATTCGCGTTATCGCGGTACGCGGTGATCGCTGCCCATGGAGTGCATGCGTCGGCCGAACCCCGGAACGGAGAGCACGCGGTTTCGTGCTCCCGTACAATGCGGTGGATTCGGTCTGGCAAGCCTGGTCAACGTGCAGCCGGCGGCGGTATATCGCGGTTCGCGGCGGTTACGGTACCTCCGGTGAGGTGCGGACGAGAGACGCGCGTCGTCTCTAGATTCGGAACGCGGAACGATACTCCGGGGCGTTCGCATGCCCCGGAGGCGCAAGACCCGATGACGAGAGTGGGGTGGCCGAGGTGGAGAACACTCCACGTAGGGGGCGAACACACCACCCCAACTCGTGCCGATCCCCAGGTCTCTCACGGGCAAGAGGGCCGGGAGCTCCCGGTGGAAACGGCGAACACACCGTCCCGAAAAGGAGGTTAGAATCCGGTGCCCGCGACTTACATGGGAGAGACAGCGTACGCATTACCTCGGTCTTNAGGAGGTTAGAATCCGGTGCCCGCGACTTACATGGGAGAGACAGCGTACGCATTACCTCGGTCTTTACCGGATGGAAGGATGTCGATTCGACTGCGTATTCAAAGCGGAGACGGCGTACGCACCGTCGCGGTCCCTCGACGTGGGGATCGGGATCCGGAGCAGCTTCGATCTTTCGGTCCGGCTGACTCCAGTGGAATCAGGTGTCGTTATCGCGGCGGAACGGCCTTTTATATCGCTTTCGGTACGGTATTTTCGACACGTGCACGTTTGGCAACAACAATTGTTGTTGACGATGTGCGCACGTGGCGGATGTGTGCGCCGCGTGTGAGATTGTTTATTGGCGCTGAGCGCCGTTTTGCGGCAGACGGCTGGTCTGTCCGCCGCGGTGTTCGCCCGGGAGGGGATGCATCGTCACAACGCAAAAATAATGAACTACATTGCATCTAATTATTGTAGGAATAATACAATAATAACAATTTTGCTGTTCGTTTATTTTGGTATATCTTTGTGAATTATCGATGTTTCTTACAATTTTATCTCTAATAATCTATTAAACATTTGAGTGACATGTGTACAATAATGTGCGTCAGTGTACGTTCCATAAGTAGCACGCGTATATTATATTATATATTATTGCCCAGTAATATTACATATTATTCTTCTGTTAGAAAAGCCTCGCCTTATTACTTAATGTTTTATTATTGCACTATTTTCTGCAATGCCACGCAAACCTACAACCCTTTATATAAACCTTATAACAGCTGATATAAACTTTATAAACCCAAACATAAAGTTTTAAACATACGGTAGGTGTATTAAATTTTTTGAATTGATGAATCGTTACAAAATTTATTTATTTATGATAACATAATTTGGGTAATGGCGGCCAGTCCGTGCTGGAGTGACCATAATGAAGAGATTATTGCGCTTTCTTGCAAGGCATTTTAGAGAGATATCTCAGCAGTTTTGTGAATTTCCGCTTAAAGGACTGCTATTATCGCCATTACATTCTATATATCAGAAATCAGTCGTGTTATAAATTATATTTATATATTTCCCAAATAATGGACTAATATATAATTACACAACTGTAATATATTCGACAAATACAGTGACAATGTTCACGCTACTCACGATTCAACGTTTCTGTTTTATATTAAAAAGGAAATAAGGATATCTCAAATTCAATAACAGGATATCTCAATCTCAATAAAAACGATATGATCTTTTACACAGAACTA
>NW_014555796.1:0-701 GCF_001313825.1 Dinoponera quadriceps
CTGCAGCATGGAAATTACGTAATAAAGATGAATATTTCAAACACACACGCCAGTTTGCATCCGTTCACGATCTAACGTAGGGAAAGGCAAGATTCACACGACATTCACGTTATTTCGCCTATTACACGCAAACTCGCAAGTTTCGGCAGCGGAGGGATTTCTTTTTTTTTCTAATGGAACTAACGTATTTAGTCGAAATGATTCAAGCCGTGAATTTGCATTAGTTCACGTTTTCTGATGTGGAATCGAAAGAAACGCTCGCCGACTGAAATCTGGGAGGCTGCCGCATCGAAGTAACGTAATAAAGCTGAATATTTCAATCACACTCGCCAGCTTGCAACCGTTCACGATTTAACGTAAAGAAACCCAAGATTCACTAGACATTCACGTTCCTTCGCCTATTACACCCAAACCCGCAAGTGGCGTCTGCTGATGGATTTCTTATACCTTTTCTCATGGAACAAGCGTATTTAGTTGAAAAGGTTCAAGCCGAAACGTGAATTTGCATTAGTTCATGTTTTCTGATGTAGATTCGAAAGAAAGGCTCGCCGGCTGAAATCTGCGAGGCTGCCGCATGGAAATAACGTAATAAAGATGAATATTTCAATCGCACTCGCCAGCTTGCATCCGTTCGCGATTTAACGTAAGGAAAGGCAAAATTCACACGACATTCACGTTATTTCCCCTATTACACGCAAACT
>NW_014555797.1:0-1864 GCF_001313825.1 Dinoponera quadriceps
CATTGATGCGAATAGATGATAATCGGACGGAGCTAAGTCTGGAGAATAAACTGCATGCGTTAGTATTTCCCAACTGAACGCCTCGACCGTTTCCCTGACCCGTTTTACTGTGTGTGATGGGGCATTATCATGGAGCAAAATGACTTTGTGTTGACTTTTTCCATATTCCGGTCGTTTTTTACGCAATGCTCGATTTAAATCGATCATTTGCTGTTAGTAGAGATCAGTGTTAACGGTTTCACCGGGTTTTAGCAGCTCATAATAGATTACACCCTTCTGATCCAACCAAACACAGAGCATTGTTTTCTTTCCAAAGCGATTTGGTCTTGCAGTGGATGTCGATGGTTCGCCTAGATTCACCCATGATTTCTGACGCTTAGGATTCTCAAAATATATCCATTTTTCATCACCTGTCATGATACGATGGAGAAATGACTTTCTTTTGTATCTGTCGAGCAGCATTTCACAAGTGGTTTCTCGATTTTCTTGCTGTCTTTCATTCAGTTCATGCGGAGCCCATTTTTCCACTTTCTGAATCTTTCCCATGGCTTTCAAACAATTTGAGACAGTTTTCTGCGTCACATTCAATTCATCCGCGAGTTCTTCTTGAGTTTGAGTATCATCTTCATCCAATAAGGCTTGCAATTCGTTGTCTGCCAATTTTTTCGGTGGTTTCCTACGCTCTTCGTTTCTCACGTCAAAATCACCACTTTTAAATTTTTTGAACCACTCGAAACACTGTGTTTTACCAAGAGCATATTCACTGTAAGCTTCGACAAGCATTCGATGCGATTCTGCAACAATTTTCTTCAAATGATAACAAAAAACCAATGCTGTCCGCAAATCGTAGTTCGTAGGCATAAAACTCGACATGTTTAAGGTTATAGAAAAATATACCGGTGTATGGAACTTGGGTTGTTGTGTGTTGAAAATCTTCGTCAGCTGTTAGAGGGAGATGATGACGCTGCAGAAGCGGTCTTACGGTCCCTAAACTGATGGCTAGCATCATCTATAGGGAAATTCCGGTTTCATACTTCTACACCTGGTAATGTTTCCGCGCGGCGTATCGTTGCCTAGCAACGCATTTGTTACAACAAAGGCGCATGCGGCGTTTTCCTGGTCCGATCGCGACTGATATGTATTATTCCAATTGTTATTCCTCGGAACGTGTTTTGATAAATTTTATGTTGCGCTTAAGCGCCTGGTACGGCCAGACAAATAATCGGTCGGACCGTTTTAGTAGTGGTATATTGCTGCATTCTCACAAAGTAATCATTGAGGAAATTTTAATTTATATTAAAATAAAATTAAAAAGTTAGAATTAAAAATAAATAGTTTAAATTTAAAGTTAACCTATTATAAAAATTACACAGAACCACAAAATGGTTTTGGGAGTCTACTGAGATTTTAATAGGTATAATTTATGTTTTTGGGGTCGCTAAACACGAATCCATTCGCAAAATCGAGCCAGCACGTCAGGATTTGCAGTAAAAAAAAAATGGTTAAAAATCTGGAATTTCTGAATAAATTTCGTCCCCAAATGTACAAACCCCAAATTAACAAGCCCCAAACCCCAAACCCATAAACCCCAAACCAACAAGCCACAAACCCACAAGCATGTTTTACTCGAATACTATGTGGTTTAGGTATATACAGGGTAACCCATTTTAATCGATGGACCTTAATTCCTCCGATTCTATGCCTGGTACGGAAAAATGGTTCAGACAAAAGTTGTTCAGGACAAAGGGGGACGTCCAACCGTACGATTTGTTTTGATCTTGAGATTCATTGTCAAGGTCATTTCAAGGTCAGAGTAATTTTTTTGAATAGAAAGCCCCATTTTTGACCCCGGATTAAAAAAAAA
>NW_014555798.1:0-6376 GCF_001313825.1 Dinoponera quadriceps
GGTAAAACTTTTAAGGATGATGAAGCTGTGAAATCGCACTTGGATCAATTTTTTGCCGATAAAAACCAGAAGTTCTACGAGCGTGGAATTATGAAGTTGCTAGATAGATGGCAAAAGGTCATCGAACAAAGTGGAAAAATGTCAGTGATTAAAGTTCATTCTATGCACAAAAAAATTGTATTTTATTTCTACGAAAAAATCGGCAATTACTTTTCGGGCAACCCAATATATATATATATATATATACAAGGGTGAATCAAATATAAACGAGCCTTTTGCAAAAAAAACTATATATTTTTCAAAATTAATTCAAATTTACATTTTTCTCATTTTTCTACATAGTCCCCCAACTTATCTACACACGTTCTCCAACGGTCTGGTAATTTTTTAATCCTGGTATCATAAAATGTTCGCGGACGTGTATCAAACCAATTGCACACGAACTGCTGCACCTCCTCGTTCGTTGTGAAGCGTTGTCCACCAAGGGCTGCCTTGAGTGGCCCAAACATATGGAAGTCATGCATGGTGACAGGTATGGACTGTAGGGTGGATGTTCTAGTACAGCCCAGTGCATATCGTCCAATTTTTGTTGTGTTACTGCTACGGTGTGGGGTCTGGCGGTGTCATGGAGGAACATTATATTTCTGATCGGAATGCCGCGCCTTTTTGAGCTATAGGCAACTTGAAATGAAGTTCCTGAGAGATTTCAAGAACAGCTAAATGCCGATCGCCTATGATGAATTTTCGAACAGCCTCGGTGTTCTGTGTTGTGATGCTAGTGCGGGGACGGCGCGGGTGGGCAATGTTCTCAACACGCTTCCGTCCTTTCTTCAATTCGTTATACTACTGCTTCACCCGAGCCCATAAAAGGGTTCTTTCCCCAAACTGTGGGGGTAAACTGCGTCGAATTTCAGCAGCATTTACATTTTCGTTGACGAGAAACTTATTAATAATAACATATCGTGCAACTGCGGGGTGTACCTCTTTCTCGTTCATGGTGATTGCTGCTGAGAGTAAGAAGCACGTGGCGCATCAACGTTATTACTGCCTTCCACATGACCCCCCTCCATTGTCCAAAACGTTGCAGACCCCACATTCCGCGGAGGGGCGCGCAATTTAAAAAGACTCGTTTATATTTGATCCACTCTCGTATATCTTGATCTTGTTTTAATGTCTTCCTAGCTGATTCTGCTAGACTTAAATGGACATCATGTTCTTCCATATGTTTATTCTTTTCCTCTTCATCATCCCATGCTTTAATTTTATTGTTTAACAGGTCGCATTTTTGTCATGTATCTTTGCACGGTTGGTGGAAATGTAAATTAAAATTTTTTAAAAATATTGTTCTGTAAGTCCATTTACTAACTGCTTTCATGAGGTCTGTTCAAAAAGTATAGCGAATTTTGAATTTCAGCGGGTTATGTATATTCGATTTTCGATTTTTTTGTGGCATTATGTTGGTACTCATGTCTTTCACTTATGCCGACAAGTTCGGTCATTTTGAATATTCAGTTTATCTTTGACAGCTGTTTTGCTTGGACGTGTTTTGGCTCGTCTTCGATTTTTGCCTATTCCAAAAAATGGATCAAAGAATCTGTATCAAATTNAAAATAAAATGAAGTGCGCGGACGCATTCCGAATGTTGACTGTGGCATATTGTGAAGCTACCTTGGACCGAAGCAACGTTTATTGGTGGTACAAAATGTTCTCAGAGGGCCGAGAAGATGTGAACGACGAAGAGCGTGCCGGACGCCCGAGCACGTCAACAACAGACGAAAACATTGATGAAGTGAAGAAAATAGTATTGGCCAATCGTCGAATCACCGTTAGAGAAGTTGTTGAGGACCTAAACATATCGATTGGCTTGTGCCTTTCGATTTTTACTAATGATTTGGGCATGAGACGGGTCGCCGCAAAATTCGTACCAAAATTGCTGAATTTCGACCAAAAACAGCATCAACAGCACAAACAGCATTAACATTGCTGGGGAGCTGCTGGACTCTGTCCGCGACGACCCAAATTTGCTTCAGAGGGTTATAACTGGTGACAAATCATGGGTTTATGGTTATGACGAGGAAACCAAATTTCAATCATCCCAATGGAAACTGCCGCACGAGCGAAGACAGAAAAAAGCACGCCAAGTTCGGTCGAATGTGAAGGTTTTGCTTACAGTTTTCTTCAATTGCAGAGGTGTCGTGCATCATAAATTTTTGCCACAGGGTAGAACAGTCAATAAGGAATATTACCTGCAAGTTATGCGCAATTTGCGCTAAGCAATCCGCCAGATACGCCCGGATTTATGGAAAAACAAAAATTGGCTTTTGCACCATGATAACGCCCCTGCTCACACATCGTTGCTTGTGCGCGAATTTTTGGCCAAAAACAACACACTAATGATGCCGCAGATACCGTATTCCCCAGACCTGGCCTCTTGTGACTTTTTCTTGTTTTCGAAACTGAAGAGGCACATGAAAGGACGACGCTACGCTACGATTGAGTTAAAGACGGCTTTGAAGGAGGAGCTGAACAAGATTACAAAAAATGATTTTTTGAAATGCTTCGAGGATTGGAAAAAACGTTGGCACAAGTGTATAATATCTGATGGGGATTACTTTGAAGGAGACAAAATAGATATTCATGAATAAATAAATAATTTTTGAAAAAACACAAAATTCGCGATACTTTTTGAACAGACCTCGTATATTATTTTCGTTGCAATAAAGCTCGTATAAATTAAACATTGTCTTTACAGTTAGATCAGGATGTAGATATTTTCTATTAGGGTTATGAGATCTGGTACAATGTGATTCAAATTTTAACTTAGAAATTTAAAAACTTTTAATATGGTTTTGAACATGTTTTTTCTTTTCCTCAGAAACTTTTCTCAATGATACAACCATACGCTCACGTAAATCATTTCCTACATTTATAGAGTTTAATACACGTTTTAATCGTCCCTCGCTTATTTTAAAGGTATCCAAAACGAATTTTTTACAGACGGAAACTTTTCCTTTTTTAGAATTTAACAAATACCTAAAACTGTAAATTCTTCGCGAACTTTTTCCGTTTTTTTGACGTCTTCGTTTCACAACATTGCGCTCGGTAGCTTTGTGTAGCAATATATTTTCTTTATTAAAATCTCCCAAATTCCAAAACTTCTCAAAAGTTTTCTTTCTTTCTTCTTCTTCGTAATTTGTTATGCAAACTTTTCGACAACGGCAATCTTTGTTTTAAAAAGTGTTGTTTTTTGCAGGTATAAGGTTTTCAGTTTGAGGATAATATCTTTTCCTAAGTATTGCCCAATATAATAATAAAATAATAGATTTTCTTATTAATCGTGAAGTGATGCATGGACATACGAGGTTGGTTTGAAAAGTTCGTGCAAATTCAGAGATTTGGCAACACTGGTGCGTATCAAGGTTATTTTCAGTTAGTAGCATTTCTTGGAAGAACACACACACCAAGTTTCAGCCAGATCGGTATATATCTCTGTGTTTGGCGTTCGTTTGAATCGAGGAAGTCGACTGATTTTCAAAAAAAGAATGAAAAAGGATTTCGTGTATTGATCAAACATTACTTTATGAAAAGCAAATTGTCTCAGGAAATTAGAGAGAAGTTTGATAAACATGGTGAAACAACACCTTCGATACGAACAGTTTATAAATAGTTTCAAACGTTTCGGCGTGGCCATATGGGCACAAGTGACGCTGAATGTTCTGGACACCTTGTTGAAGCCACTACTCTACTAATCATTGATAAAATCCATGATATGGTGATGAATGAAAGAAGAATGAAGGAGAGTGAGATTGCTAGTGCTGTGGGTATCTCGAGTGAACGGGTACATAATATTTTGCATCAACATTTGTGTATGAAAAAGTTATCTGTAAGATGGACGCCGCGATTGTTTACAGTAGACTACCAGGTGTAGAAGTATGAAACCGGAATTCTTTTGTTGAAATTACACGTCTGTTGTTTGAAAATGATAAAAAATATTTTATTCAAAATAATGTCCATTGCTATTTATACATTTTTCCCACCTCTCCGGCAGTTTATGAATGCCGCGCCAAAAAATAAGTCATTGTTGCTTCTATTATTTCTAATATAGGAAATTTTATTATATGCGGAGTAAGTTGCATCAAAAATCTTGTCACTCTTGTTATGATTATGTGTAGTGTACTTATAGTAATACTAAATCGACCAGCTACATCATGGTATCCTGAGCTCTCATAACTGAGGTACTGCAAATATGTAAGAATATGTTTTTTCTGCTGTTATTGGTACATAACCGGTATGCTCAGCAATATTAATTAATAATATGAATATTTCATTAAATTAAATTAAAACAATTCTAATTGTTTGTTTAGGTTATTGTACATGATAAACGAAAATACATAATGAAATTTTAATAGATATAATTATTTACAATATTTCCAAAGTAATTATTAATTTTAATATGTTGTACACATTGAATGTCATCAAACCCTAATAATAATAAGTATAATAAGTATAAAGGTAATTATTTTACAAACCGTAGGGATTTTGATGAAAATTGACTGACACATCTCCGATTTGGCTGAAAGTGTTTTCACGGATTCTATATCGGAAAATAAGAGATACGTGTCTGAGGAATTTTTTTCGCATATTTTCGATAATACAAATGATCGAAAATTTGAGAATATCGAGTTTTTTTGGTTTGGAGACTCATTTTTTTAAATTTATAACTCCGGTTCTATTTGAGCTACAAACTTTTTTTCATTTTAAAGCTAAAGGACTGAATTTTGAGAAAAAAAATATTTTAAATAAAAATTATTAACAAATTCATATTGTTATTAACAATTTAATTATTTAAATCAATTTTTAACAACGGCCCCTACTTTGTAGCAAGTTTTTTATATTTTTATAGATTCTCCGTCAAATTTTACATAAAAATCATGTT
This sequence comes from Dinoponera quadriceps, assembly GCF_001313825.1. Taxonomy (NCBI): domain Eukaryota; kingdom Metazoa; phylum Arthropoda; class Insecta; order Hymenoptera; family Formicidae; genus Dinoponera; species Dinoponera quadriceps. The sequence goes on from NW_014555798.1 coordinate 4,937, forward strand.
TTCAAAATATGGTACCTTTATTATTACTATTGTTAAAACATTAATTTATATAGCGCTACACGTAAAAAAACGGTTTTTTTAAATAAAAAAATAACTATATCTCGGATCAAAAAAAGTCAAATATAAAAGTTGTACATAATAAAAAGATCTACAATTTTGTGTCTTAACTATTCTTATTGAATTAAGTATATAATAGTCGTGCTATCACATGCAATAGTAGAAAGTCGGCTTGTTTTTAACATAACGAGGAGAAAATAAAAATATTGATGTATGAAAATTTGATGATAATTCAAAATTTGCCGCCGGCTTAAAGTCAAAAGACTTTCAGACGCCCATGTATAGAGGCACCCTTATGTCTTCTTCATCCAGAGTGCCCCGCGCGCCACATGTACAAAACTAACAGTTCGTGAGTTGTTGGATCAGCTGTACACTGGCTTTTGTCCGCTGCCACCGGCATTTTGCATCTTTTCTCTCGTCAAAGCCTTTATATAATTCTTTACCTTAGCCGTGCGTGCAAGTGCTTTTCTGTTTTTTACTGAAATGTTAGTTGAAACTGTTTTCGCCATCTGGAGACCTCGAAGTAACCTGTTCGTTTCTCCGCTTGTGACTGTGACTCTTTGCCTGGATTATCGTGCCATTATAACAATGCCTAATAAAAAGGTCAAAAAATTACAAGGGACGAATATTCGAACCGACAAGTGTTTCAATCCTTTCAATGTACAAAGTCATCCGCTGACAAAAACATCAGAATTGAGAACAGCGAATGAAAATCAGCTCCAGAAAATCAGTGTTCAATTTACCAATCACTTTTGAGTCATTACACCAAAAAATTTGTATTTCTTGTCGCGTGCGCATCTCGAAGATCAAAAAAGAAAATGAAGACAAGGAAAAAAACGTTCAAATTGAATTGGTACGTATTATAATTATTTGCATATCATATTAAGAGAATTGAGAGGTATCTAACCTTCTTTTCTCGTAAATTTATAAGCTAGGCTACACAGTGCATCGTAGCCAGCAGCAGCGTTCTGCTCCTCAATTCTCTGAGCCAGTGAACTTCTTTAACTCTATTTAGTTTATAATTTTTACATGTGTAGTAGATATTTATAACATATATTTTTATTTTTCACAGCCGGAAAACAAAGAAGTCTCGTCGAATGAAGAATAAGATGCAAAAATAGGTAGTAGTGGAGATACTTCAGGATTATCTGGTAAAAATGCAACGTTGCTGACGGAACGTGTCGAGCATCTCAATCTTTTGTTGAGATTAATAGGATCTTCACCAATTAAAAAACGTAAACTGTCACAAAAAAGGTATTTCAAAGAAATGTGAAAATATTGCTTTAGAAATTAAAAAAATATTTTTAATTTGAAAGAAGATGGTTCGGATGACTTCGATTATGACGACGATGATACCTCAATTTTAAGAACGTTACAAGAAAG